>NW_027281970.1:172500-299829 GCF_046629955.1 Centroberyx affinis
TTGCTCACTCATTCAGTCACTCTCTCTCACTTGCTCACTCACTCAGTCACTCTCTCACTAACTCAGTCACTCTCTCACTAACTCACTTGCTCACTCACTCAGTCACTCTCTCACTTACTCACTCATTCATTCACTCGCTCTCTCACTGACTAACTCACTTGCTCACTCACTCAGTCACTCTCTCACTAACTCACTTGCTCACTCACTCAGTCACTCACTCACTCACTCACTCACTCATTCATTCACTCGCTCTCTCACTGACTAACTCACTTGCTCACTCACTCAGTCACTCTCTCACTCACTTGCTCACTCACTCAGTCACTCTCTCACTAACTCACTTGCTCACTCACTCAGTCACTCTCACTAACTCACTTGCTCACTCACTCAGTCACTCTCTCACTAACTCACTTGCTCACTCACTCTCTCACTCACTTGCTCACTCACTCAGTCACTCGCTCTATCATGCTCTCTCACTCACTTGCTCGCTCACTCACTCTCTCTGTCACTGGCTCGCTCACTAACTCGCTCGCTCACTCACTCACTCGCTCACTCATTCAGCGACTCACTCTGTCACTCTCCCTCTGACTCAATCACTCCCTCGCTCACTCACTCACTCGCTCACTCATTCAGCGACTCACTCTGTCACTCTCCCTCTGACTCAATCACTCCCTCGCTCACTCGTTCAGTCACTCGCTCTCTCACTCACTCATTTGCTCGCTCACTCATTCAATCACTCGCTCTCTCACTCACTGACTTGCTCGCTCACTCACTCCACCACTCCCTCTCTCTTTCTCTACCTCTAACTGCCTTCAGAGATAATCGATACCTGTCCATCCACACGCACACTCAGACACACTAAGATGAATACAGTGTGCACATTATAACACATTATTATACAGTGCATTTAATAAACACAGAGGCACAGTAGCACAGTAGCAACCAGAGAGGAGATTTACTGCAGCATTTTCAGAAAGCTGCATTTGCAGTCTTGTGTTCTGGAAACCAAAATTACGAGCTTTCAGTCCCTGGCTTGATCTTTATGGGAACACTGTGTGCTGGCATCTGTGCGTAAGATCTCACTTGACACATTTCAGGAATTGCACATGCTTGCCTTTATCGGGTCTTCATTTCACATAGAGCGATTACTATGTTTCATTGCTAATCTGGACTGCCTGGAGCCATCCACCGGGACGCGGCTGGGTGTTCAGTATGCATCTCTACAGTAACGTGGGGATTTACGGCGGCAGAAAGACGTGGAAACAGCATGAACAGAAGGCCAGGTCAAATGTGTGTGTTCTCCAGCGGGCTTGCTCCCGCTTCTCCCATGGGGGTACACTTTAATTTGCGGCTGTGAATAATGCAGCCAGGCCCCTTGTTCCTCCAGAGGTCTGTGGATGGGGCCAGCCTTGAGATAGGCTGTACAGGTATTTGCATTCAAAGTGCCGCCTGTCTTCTGGACGTGACCAGACGCGCAGGAAGAGGATAAGAATGACAAAGACGTGAAAACTGAAAATGGCCCTCAGTGGCCTCTATGTGTTGATATGTTTCTGCTGCAGTGTTATCTTATGTGTAACCAGCTGGTAAAAAAAACTCACCTCATCTACTCAATTTGAAAGGAAAAGGACAAAACGCCTTTGAGGCAGAATCACATTTTAGGCATCATTTCCATCTGTGACGTCTCTGTAAACACAGGCTAAAAAAACAATCCTCTTTTGTTAAAGCTGTGATTAAGTGCTGGATTTTGCGTCATGAATGAATACTCCAGCTAAACCTCCAAGTTGGGTCCAGCTTCAATCATTAATTCATGCCAGGATGCACTTAACTGACAGGTGCAGAAAAAGTGGATTTTGTTTGCATTGACGTTGGTGTAATTTGGAGGTGGTCAGCCTCACACTGTGAGCTGAATTCTGCACAGCCTTAAGGCAATACAGCCATAATGAGCACACTGTGTAAGCAATATACTGTGAGGAGATGAGGCTGAAGGTGAGGTGAGAAAAAAACTTTGCATGTACAGCTTTAAATACACCCACAGGGAGCCTTTTGTACAGTGAATGAATGCTGGATGTAAATATGTAGAGTGGTATGCATAATCTGCTGTCTGTTTTATGTCTGTTTTGCACTGAAAGTGAAGTCCTGTTATCCCTGTGCCAGGTTTGCCAGTATTTACTCATGGCACCATGTGCATTGTCATTGGCTACAGTTACATGCGCACCATAACGTCAAGATTCCCAACAGTCTAAGTAAGACAACAATTAAGCCACATAATTATATCAAGTGACAACTCTCCTAATGGTTAGTTTAAGTGTGACATGCGATTATAGCGAGTAGTGTCTTTATGAGTTAGGCGCTGACAGAAAAACATGAACACTGTCACCAGCAACACATAAGCAACTTCACATTTAAAGAAAGGTGATGAAGGTGTATAAATGTTCCAACTCATCTCTAAAATTGGAGCGCTCCACAAATTGTCGCTGTCGGGTGAAAGCTAACAGCCTTGTTTTGAGCTGGATGGAAATGCATTTTTTTGACATTATCCAATGGGGTTTCCATAAAAGGGTTTCATAAGCCCAAGAGGTCGGAGAATTTTCTCAACCCAGCAGACGAACCATGTAATCCTTCAATTGAAATGAAAACATGAAAATCTGCAAAATTCACATAATCGCATAATAACATACCTCACAGTGTGGTGTTTCCATGGTCCTTCCTTACTCGCATTATTGTCTTAATCACATTACAGTGGCATTTTTAGTCTGCTTTTAAACCTGGTGAGGTGTCTCTGTACCAATGTGAATGTGTCAAAAATCCCTATCTCTGCTCCAGTGTCCCCAAGACAAATTCCTGTACTGCCTTTATTGCACTTGGCCAATAAATTGATTCTGATTCTAGCCTAAATTTGGCCTCATATCGTCCGATCCGTATCTAATCTTTCAAATCGCATTGAATTGGCAAGTGTAAGCGCGGTTTGCCTCTGGGTGACAGTGAGGAACAGTAAGGTAGGGGAAGGGACGCTGGGCGGCCTGGAGGGAGGCAGAGGGAGCGTTTTATCTGAGCAGATTACTGAAGGCAGCCGTGCCCTCGCTCCCCGGCTCCCAGGCGTCCTCACTTTGATCCTAACTCCCTCTGAATGGTAATCACCTGGGAAAAGGTCCCAATTATCTCCCTGAAACTCTCAGAGCTACAGCGTCCCTGTTGCACTCCCCACAGCCTCGGATTAAACATACACACACGCACAGATAAAGACGGACACACACAGACAAGCAGACACATACGTACACACACACACACACACGTTTGCATCATTATACTTGTGAGGACCGTCCCGTCCTGACTACATTCATTCCCTAACCTTAACCCCCTCCATTACATCCCCAACTATGGAAGCCCATTTCTGCCAGTGTGATGAAAAAAAAAACGGTCCTGCAAGTCATTATAATGAGTTAGTATCTCAAAATAATGCCTTAGTATCTCAAAATAATGAGAAACTTTCTCAAAATAATGACTTAGTATCTCAAAATAATGCCTTAGTATCTCAAAATAATGAGTTAGTATCTCAAAATAATGCCTTAGTATCTCAAAATAATGCCTTAGTATCTCAAAATAATGAGTTAGTATCTCAAAATAATGAGAAACTTTCTCAAAATAATGACTTAGTATCTCAAAATAATGAGTTAGTATCTCAAAATAATGACTTAGTATCTCAAAATAATGACTTAGTATCTCAAAATAATGCCTTAGTATTTCAAAATAATGAGTTAGTATCTCAAAATAATGAGAAACTTTCTCAAAATAATGAGAAACTTTCTCAAAATAATGAGTTAATATCTCAATACCAAGTCATTATTTTGAGAAAGTTTCTCATTATTTTGAGAAAGTTTCTCATTATTTTGAGAAAGTTTCTCATTATTTTGAGATACTAACTCATTATTTTGAAATACTAACTCATTATTTTGAGAAAGTTTCTCATTACACAATCTTTTTTTTCCATCACACTGGCGGAAATGGGCTTCCATACCCAACCTTAACCCTAGCGTAAACTTAATTCTAACCTTAATTTTTTGGGTTTGTGTATTGTTATTAACTTTTTTATTTCATTTGTACTTTCCCTCACTATTGCTGTTTTTTTCCATGTTCCTTTTGCTGCCTGTTTGCTCACTTATGTTTTGAAAAGTGCTATAATACATTTAACAATAATACATTTTATTCATGAAGCTCTTTATATGGTACTCAAAGACACTTTACAACAGCTAAGGGAAAAAAAAAAAAAATATATATATATATATATAAAACAAGTGGTACAACAACAATGATGATAATAAATAAATGAAGATAATGAAATAATGACAGTAGAGAGTATGCATATTAAAACACTAAAATCTAAAAAAAAGATGATGGTTTGTTCATCGCTGGAGAGGCAGTGGGAGTCAGATATTGTACGCAGTTTTGAAAACATGGGTTTTGAGTTTATTTGTGATATAAATAAAGTTTGTTATCATTATCATTATTATTATTAACCATAAACCCAAGCCCTAACCCTAAATTAACTTTATTCTAAACTTTATTCGAACCTCATGCTAAGTCCTACTCCTAAACTAGCGTCTTGAGGAAGTGTGGACCAGCAAGATCATCTCAATTCGCAAAAACGTCCTCACTCTGAAGGTCTAAAACAAACCGGTTCTCACAAGGATAGCAAAACAAGCACACACATCCCCACACACACAGACTCAGACTCAGACGAGCATGTAAAAACACACACACACACACACACACACACACACACTGACAAACACAGACATAGACACACAGCGCGCAGATACGGCGACCTGACCTCAAACCCATTAAAACTAACATCTCAGCAAGTGGGATGCACACCAAGAAAACCAAGCAGGCACTTATTACACGTGAACTGAGTCCTCTCACTTTGGCGAGTGCCTTGAACCGGACCGCTGAGCCATGCAGTGATTACCCTGAAAGCATAAAGACAACGTGCTCAAAGTACTCAGCAGGTCGCCAGAAAAACATCTTCCGCCTTGACTAACCAGGAAATTATATGTTGTTTTCAAATACAGGTATCGCTCTTCATCAAAGAGACGGAGTTGAAAGCGGACGCGCGGCCACCAGGCTAACGGCTATGTGTGTGTGTGTGTGTGTGTGTGGTTGGGTTGGCGGGGGGGGGGCAGGGATGGCGATGTAGCCCACGGTGGGAGGTAATAGACCGACAGAGCGAAACCTGGAGGGAGAAAGACACTAGGCGGTAATCAGGATTTAATTTTACGCAGGAGGTCCGGAGATGGCATCGGTGATAGTGAAGCGGAGAATGGCTGATTGAGATAAAAGACTCTGCCTTGCCTTTGAGGGCCGGCTTATTATGACTGGGCAGCAGATCAGAGGAGCGAGAGGAAGTAAAATGGATGGATGGATAGATGGGTAGATAAATGGGCATGGCGGGTAGGTGTATGGACACTAGATGGATGGTGTGTGTGGGCACGGATATATCTGGGCGGTCGCACTTTACATAACAGAGGCTTTTCACCGCGGGATCTCAGGCGCAGATAAAAATACAATTCCGACGGGCAGGGAGACGTGTGATCGGCCGGCTGTTTCGCCGCCGATAAACTGTTTTCCTGACAAAACGTTACAAATCTCCACACAGCCGAAGGCCCTCGGAAAATATTCACAGAGTTCCGGGAGAGAACCATCGCCTGGTTTTCTCCCGTACATCTGGGACGAGGCTTTTCCCTGAGTCACTTCTCATAATGTGATTTTCGCCCTTGAAAGTGTAATCACACCCTTAAAATAAGGCTCGCACTGCGCTAATCCCTTCCAGTGTGCCTAAGTGCTGTGGTGAGTAAAAAAAAAAAGCAAAAAAAAAAAAACACTGAATCACTCATCCTTTTACATGACCATGTTAATTGTCCTTGCTCTTTCAACAATATCATGATAATCCCAAATAATATGGCTGTTACTTTCTGGCCAAACTACAAAGCTGCAAATGCATCATAACTTTCAGCTAAGGAAGCTGATTAGAAACCTCCGCCCAACCTAATCTGAACCTCGTTGGAGACCTTATGCCTGACCCGAACTTTAAATAAAGATGAAAAAACTCCACCTCATTAATATAATCATCAGCTTTCTAAAACACAGCACTTTTTTTAGAGAGTTAGTACTGTAACTGCAGAGTTTCTTACAGTGGATTAAGTGTAGGACATTGCTCAAGGTGCAGGACAGGATTTGTGTGGTTTCTAATGGCATTAACAGTGTTTTCTGCACATCACTCTACATCAGTGGTTCTCAACATGGGGACCGGGGACCACCGGGGGTCCTTGAGGGCGTTCCAGGGGGTCCCCAGCAAACTGATGAATTGTTAAACTTCACCATTGTTTCATTTACAAGAAGTTAACACAATTAGAGAATGTAGAAGAATGACTGTTTTGGTCATAGTTTCACTGTTATATCTCTACCTACAATACCGATAGTCATGGAATTCTGGAGAAAATCATATCTAACAGTAAAAATGTTATCAGATTTGGGTCAGAGAGAAAACATGTCACCAAATGGGGGTCCGTGGCTCTAATGTGGACTAAATTAGGGCTCCTTGATATGAAAAAGGTTGAGAATCACTGCTCTACATGCTGTCTGTGTCCTGCAGCAGCCTTATGCTTCTAAACAGTCACTGAAATCAAATGGCTGACTTTACCATTGACAGCCATGTTTATTTGATGATTTAGCAATGCATTATCAATGCCTTAGCTTAGTCCCAGGGTCATAAAACATTCTCTCCATGTGGCTGACACTAGCAGCCAGCTGTGAATAGCATTAAAAGTTAATGGCAAATACTGGATATACAGTATAGGATTCCTGCAGGACACCAACACTGTGTTTATGTCTACTGTACTGTGCATGTTGTCTCAGTTCTCTCTAAAGCATGTGAAGTAAAGAAAGCCAAGGGGTTCGCAAAATCCACAGAGAGAAATACTTTACCATAGACTCCAATTTGATAAAGGTTTTTCCCAGGAAACCCCAACTGAGACATCTTTTGTTGTCTGTTTGTACAGTAGGTGAAGAGATAACAGCGAAGAGAGTGAAACCTCAGATCAGATTAATTATTATACTATTACTACACTATTCTAACTTCTAGTGAATGAAATAAGTAATTGGACTAATCCTCATTTTGCTGTAAACCCCTGTACCCTGTTTTGTATCCACAACTGTACACAAGTCTAAATATGAAGTTGGTGATAGGTTGAAATATGTGAAGCTGCTTTAATATGAGAAGGTGCATAGATGTGCACCATTACCAAGATAATGATTATGCATTTTTCTACAAACATTTTGAACACATTTTCTCCACATTTTTCAACATGTTTCTAACTACTGTTTGTTTCGCTGTAATGTGATTACTGTGTTTTTTATCAGCATATCTCCCGCTCATTGATTGCCATCTAAATCAAGCGTTTTTAGATTGTCAACGAACCAAATCTTAAGCTGTTTTTTTTTGTATTTTTGTTAGATCACCAATGTTCTGTAATCAGATTATCACAATCCTGTTCCATGTTATCTCTTACTTGCCACCCCTGTTGGTGGAGACACAGTCTGCAGATCTGCTGCAGAGGGAACAGGTACAAGATGTCTACCATTAAGAGTGTTGCTTGTTCCCAAGAATCTAAAACATTTTCTACATGTGGATGACAATACCAACTGACAATTTTATCAGAAAGTAATGGCAAAATTGTATATACAGGGGATATTTTGTAATCAGATCACTCTAAGGCGGCGGCCACACTGATCCGTCAGAAAACAGACAGAATTATTGACAGATAGATTTCTGTCAGAACAGGAAGGCTTTGCTCATAACAGAGCTACTTGATAGAAAGAGAAGAAACAGTCTGTACTCTATAAATTAAATAAGAGACTGACCTGGAAAACCTATAATCATCCCAAAGTTACACCAGGCTTTCTCTGTTTTATCTTTGTTTTGGTTGGACCGTTGTCTCTTGTGTTCGCCAGTATTTTTTCCAAAACAAAAGTCAGAACGCCTCTGATTGGCTGAACAGATGGTAGCGAATCCATAAAATAGGCACCATAATGTATTTTTAATGTAATTTTTAATTATACGTGAAATAATAGCGAGAAGTGACTCATGGAAATAGTGATCGTGGAACCTTCAGGAAAAGGGGGATGGAAAAGAGAGAAACAACTTTCTCACTATTTTGATTGCTTGACGCTTCATCACCTCATTCAGCACTTCGTCACTCGCAATCTGAACGTACTACAACAGTGTTTTGCAGTTTACTGGCTGCTGGGTGTAAGTTTCTATTGAAAATGAACTGAAATGATCGTACAGGGACACACACAACGGATCAGTGTGGTCGCCACTTAATCCTATTACATGTAATCCATATATGTGTGAAACTGTTCCACTATGAGGATGTAGACATGTGTCAATATGTGGCAGTCAGCTGAAGGACGGCTGTAATCTGTAAATTCTGTTAACAGGTTACATTTTTCAAATCTGTAGTCTGTGTGAGCTTCTTACTGTAACAGTAAAGTGCTGTAGCTGTAACATATTATAGTCACTAACACTGCAAGTCGCACTCGAGTATCGTAATCTCATTACATGTAATCCTTTACTAGCCAGTTACAGTGAATGCTGTGAACTGCTTCAGTGCTTGAGTGAACTGGTGTGGGAGTTGGATGTTTGTCATAAATATAACGGACGGCCAGTGTGCCGGGCAGCTTCTGCAGCAGTTGGCTGGAGAGGGGGGGGGTTTCCCCGGGGATGAGGAGGAAGAGGAGGAGTGGGCGCACACGCTCTGGGCAGCGAGCGGCGCTGGCCTTGTTAGCTTTACCTGATGCCTCAGCTCTTCCATTGTAATTTCCCTCACTCACCTCGCCTCCCATTACACAGGGGAACCAGGAATCCTTGGATTCTTACTTACACACTCATGATCACAAACACAAATGAAATATTCATGAAAACACAAAGACTGTTCATATTCCAATGTGCACATGCATACTGTATGCAGAAAAGTTCATACGCTACAGATTTATATTAACGCATGCAGAAAACCACACACATACACACACATGCATCCACACACGTACAGTGCATGTGCATTTTCACACATACACAGAACTGCATACATTAATATATACGTGCATGCCTACACATGTGACACAGATACACACACATGCATGTGCAGACACACACACACACACACACACTTTAAAATATTGTATTCCAATCTCATTCCTCTCTCCTGGTGCTCTGGAGGAATGCTGGATGCTCTTTTGTTTCGATTACAGTATTGATTTTAAGGAGGCCTTGCATCACACTGGGGAGCCACACTATCGCTGTCTCTCTGTTGTTTACTCCACATCCCGGACCGAGCAGATACATATGGTTTCAGAGCACTGGGTCACCGCTCTGTTCTGCTTCTCCTGGGCTAAACGCAACTGTGTGCAAGGAGGGCACCCTGCCAGCGCAAGCCTGCCCTCTGAACCCCCGGACAGCAAGGCTAGCACCAATCACATTCCTCAATGCATCATTAGTAAATGGACTGACCTTTACATCAAAATACAAACAACAACTTATTCAGGTCAAGTCCCCTTAAAGGCGTCTGCACTGCGCTGAATTAAAAGCAGTGACAGGATGATGGATAATCCACATACACAGGCTGGCCTGGACTCAGTTCGCTAACCAGTGCTCTTCGCCTCGGGGTGGGAGGAGGGGTGGGAGGAGGGGGGTGGGGGGGGACTGCCGGCACAGCGATGCCCTAATTCTGCAGGAAATAGTTGCAGTCGGGGAGGAAGGGGAGGGAAGGGAAGAAAAAAGGGATATGAGCACCTTGATAACAGTGGGGGCTGAGAGAGGGGGAGATTAATGCCATGAGGAGAACAGTAGGCTTCAGGTTTTACAGAGATTTACCACGCCAGTCAAGCACCTGAGCCCCTCCAACCGCCCCAAAATGAGCCCCTCTAATTGGACTGATTTGGCTGACCAGTGCAGCCTCTGCCAGCCAGCGGCTCTGGAGGAATGGGAAGAAAGGGAGAAAGGAAAGAGGCGGAGGAGGGGAGAACCGAGGGAGAGGAGGAGGAGGAGGAGGAGGAGGAGGAGATGCTGTCTGGCTGCAGATGAGCTGTGGTTACAAGAGCCGTTTGCCACCCTGTTAAACTGCTCCCCTTATCTTAACACCAGGAAATGGATCGCTCAAGTCCTCTGTTTTAATCGGATTTTGGAAGAAGAAATCATTAGATGAGAAATTTGTGCCAAGAACACATTGCCTTATCCTTAAGTCCTAACTTGACATGGAACTGATCTGGGAAACTGCTATTTGCTCGCTTTTAAAAGCTGTTGAGAGGCACTGATCCTTGCATCCACCCACAAAAATGGTAAAAGCGAAAAGCTGCATACACAAGAACAGAAAAATCTGATTTGTAACTCTGTGGCACAGCTCATGGCTTTCTGAACAGGTGGGGAATAAACATAGAATCCTGTTTAGCAAATGTGAAAGATCAGATCTCGGTGACAAAGAGTTAAATATTAGATTTTCCGTGGCTGTGAAAATAGACTAATGGGGAAGAAATCTTGTATCCTTTAGTTACCCAATGATTTTTGTTCAGTCAATGGCTGCTGGGCCCTGTGGGCAGAACGTCTGCGATGTGACAGAAAACTGCCAATTCTCTGATATAAAGAGGCATTGACAGAACCTGAGTCTTGCATCTAAGCACTAAAAGGCACATTGATGCAGGGGGTAAACTTGTATTATATTCAGTTATCTGTCCATTTTGTCTAGTTATTCATGGTGGGCAGAATGTTTGAACTCACATTTTTTCTTCAGGGTTAGTTGATGAACCAAATCTAAGCACGTTTTGTATTTTTGTTAGCCTGTCACGATGTTAGCCATGCAGACTTCTATGTGTTTTGCTGTCTGTGCTGTCAACAGACTATAAAATGATAAGAACTAATAACTTTGTAAAACTGACAGGCATAAACAGACACAGTGGTAATGTTATTCAGGTAACTGCAGTGCACAAGGGTGGGCCATGTGTATCTTTAGGGAAATCCAATAGCTGAGCCTGAAGCTTACACCTAGCAGCCAGTAAACTGCAAAACACTGTCTTGTGCTCAGCTACAGTACGTTTAGTGTCAACCAATTAAAATAGTGAGAAAGTTGTGTCTCTCTCTTCCAATGGTGCATGGTATCCCCATGGTACATATTTTTTTAGTTTATGGTATTTTAGTTGTGGTATTTCTTTTTTGTTTTATGGTATTTTAATGCTTCTACCTTATGTCTTACTTTGTGTTCTATGGGTTTTACGTCTTGTGGTTCATTTTTAACCATTCTTGTCCCTCTCTGTTGTACGTGAGCTTGCCAAAGCAAATCCCAATCAAGGTGAGCTGGCAATAAAGTATTGAACTAAATGAACTCTATTTTCTATCCCCCTTTTCCAGAAGGTTCCACAATTACAATTTCCATGAATCGCTTGTCGTTATTTCATGTACCATTAAAAAATAACATAAAAAACATATATTTTGGTGCTTATTTCATGGTATACAAACTTCTGACATTAATGGCGTCCACAGGCACTCAAGAACTACTTGCCCATTTTGTAGCTTTGTCACTCATAATCTGAACGGACCATTAGCGGACCATTTTGTTTAGTCATTGGTGAACCAAATCCAAACACATATCTTGACGTTTGACATGTCGACATCTATATATTTTGCTGTCTCAACTGTCTACAGACTATTCAGTATAATGATCAGAACTAGCTGACAGCAATGCCCAGCAGTACCTGGACGTCTGTGGCAGAATCCACTAGCTGAGCCTGGAACTTCTACCCAGCAGCCAGTAAACCACAAAGTGCTGTCTTGTATTCAGTTAGTGGGCCATTTTGTTTGGTCTCTGGCTGGCGCGGTCGGACTGGGCCACGTGGCTGGCAAGTGACAGGCTGGTGACAAGGCCTTCATCACCAACATGGGCACAGGAGGAGCGAGCCGCGGCGCGTCCCAGTCCGCTCAGTGTGTCAGTGAGTGTGTGTTGTGCAGCCCAGATCTGTCCCAGCCGTCTCGCTGCTTCTCAGCTGTGACTGGGTAGAGGATCTAGAGCCAGACATGATAAATATTCCATCTGCTGAGAGGCTGTTTCCCTCCCTGCTCCCCTGCAGAATGAGCCATGAAAAGACCAGCCTGTCTGCTGTCTGTGTGTGTGTGTGTGTGTGTGTGTGTGTGTGTGTGTGTGTATGTGTGTGTGTGTGTTCCGCAGGGCCTTGTCGCTCTCTCTGTCTTTAAGTTTGTCAATCTATCTTGTCTGTCTGCTCTTCTGGGCTCTGTCTCTCACTCTGCACGTCTGTCTATACCTCTTTCTGTCTGTCTGCATGTCTATCTCTTGTGTCTGCTGCCCCTGTCTGTCTGATTGCTTGTCTATAATCCTGTCTGCTCTTCTCCCTCTGCCTATCTGCCTATTTGTTTTCGTCTTTCTGCCCCCGGGGGAATATCAGCCTGTGGATGTCTGTCTGTCTATATTATATGCGTGTATCTCCATATATATGCCCTGCCTCATTGATATGGAAATGTGAATAACTCATATGATACCCGATTATATCTACCTTCCTTCTCTATTTCCTTCCCTCTCTCACCAGATCTCACTCCTGTCTGGTAAAGAAAAAAAAAACATCCCTGGGTCTTATTTCTTTACCCTCTCCTCTCTGCCATATTACACAGGAATGCTTGGGGGAATATTTATTACATCTATATTCTCGGCGCTGTTGCTTTGACCCTCGCAGTCCTTACTTTTGGCTGCTTGTCATGTTGGCGATCTGGGACTTAAAGCTTATTCGACTGAGGCACTCGCTGCGAGTAACTCTGGATAAAAGTGTCAGCTAAATGTCTGAAATATAAATGTAAATCCCTGACAGGAAAGTCTCTGATGTGTCCTCTGTATGACTTCCTACTGTCTGCCTGCCCGTTAGTTTACCTGTTCGCCTCCCTAGCTTGTCTATCTGATGTCCAGTGTCCTTCTCAATGCATCTTCCTCTCCACTCCCCTGGCTGCGGTGTAGCTGCCTGCACGCCATGCCTGCCTCTGGTAAATATGTGGCATATTTTTGGAAAAGGGCCCAGGCAGCCAGCGGTGAAATCGGCGGGGGGACTAAGAGGCAAAGAAGGTTTCCCCATGAGACTCGCGTACATCCTCATCTTATCTCTGAGCAGTTGGAAGACGAAGCAGGATATGCAGCAGCCCAGCGACGCAGTATTCCTCAGAGTTTATGCCTCTGGGCGGGTGACCTTCAGTGCTCTCACTGTAAATCCTTACATTCATCTCGTACGCGCGCTATCTCAATGTGACAGAGAGCCCCAGCTTTGATAGTGAGTTCTATTCAAAGTTTAATGATTTCCAGGGCTCAGGCTCTCTCTTTAGATGGAGCGGTGGCCCTAACCTGTCCTCACACTCGTGATCTTGATGTACCGGGGGCTCAAGGAGGAAATGTACCACAAAAGTGGCACTTGGGGAAAAAAAGATCTGACTCACTGAGCTGTGGGGGGACTGAAGTTGATGCAGTAACATTGACTGAACAGATTAGGTGTTTCCAAAATCTCTATATGGTTAACTGGGTTTCACTGGAACCGGTTTGTGGCAAAATGAGAGTTCTGCCATTTGAAAAATGTGATGCCAACTCTTTCTAAAGGGGTAATAGGTAAAATTTTTACAGCCCCATAGCGCAAAATGTCCATAATATATCTGTGGGGGGATGATAGGGTTGTTGATGATGTTCAGGGGAGGGGAGGGGGGCGGGGGGGGCTGCGCCAGAGAGTTGTGTAGGAGGAGACAAGTCCTATCAATGTTGTCGCAATCCCTAATGGTCTCTGACAGCATTTGATAAAGGTCATAGATTACTTAATGTCCCTTCAAGTAATTTATAGCAAAAAAAATAAAACAAATAATGAGCTTTTGATTTAAATCTGCAGACCTGTAGGGAAGAATCTAGGAGGAGGAAATGAACGAGACAAACTCCAACAATGACTTCTGCCGCAGTGCCCTTGGCCAAGGGACTTCATCCCCAACCACACCAGTGGACCAATATGATTTCACACAAATACGTGAAATGAACACAAACTCTGAAATGTTTCTGCACCACAAATTGAAATACGTTCCTCTGCCATGTTCCAAAGGTTAGCTAAAGGTTAAGTTTAGGCAAGTAAAACAACTTAGTTTAAGGTTTGGGTTAAGGTTACGGTTAGACAACTAAAACAACTTTGGTTAAGGTTAGGGAATGGGTTTGGTCATGGTTAAATAAGAAAAATGTCCTACATAAACGGTGGGAATTGAACCCCACGCCGGCATCAAAGACAAACACATACACTCATCCACCACACCAACCACAACACCCTTACCCACCACTGTGCTACTTCAGTGTGACACTACTTGCTGTTTTATACCCGTGTTTCCTTCATATAACCGTTTCATGCTGGGAAAGCATAATTTTAACACTTTACGTGCCATCAACACGTAATGTGGTGCTAACGAGTCGTGTTCATTTCACGTTTTTCTGTAAGATCAGGTTGAGTACATATAGCAGGGCTGTGGAAGTACTGGGCCGCTCCCAGATGATGTGTGTGTGTGTGTGTGTGTGTGTGTGTATACAGTGTGTATGTTTACTTCCCTCCACCTGCAACTGCTGCCCCCAGGCTGCAGCTGTAAATGAGAATGAGTTCTTATCGTATTGAACTTCCCTGCTTACATGAGGGATCAAAAAACATATTATGGTAAGTTATGCTAACCATATAGGACACGATACAATATAGGTAACATAGGTCCATGTGTTGCTAAATGAAAACACTTTTAAAACTGGAACCATTATCCGCTTCATTTGAACCTAGAAGTCTTCTTATAGCTTTGTCGCCAGCAGCTAATTTTATTTTAGGTAAATGTTCTTTTTTTTTTTACTCCAGAAGACAACAGATCTAACTCTGCATAAAGACATCAGCATGAGTCGAGTAGCTTGTTCAATTTCAGCAGTGGGAGAGAGATTGCTTAATGCACTCAGCGCCGCTGGGAGGTCTGGTGACTTAGCTTGCCTCAGAGTCAGTTACAAGACAACAAAAGGTTTTTCTAACAAGAGCGTGTCTTTAATTATTCAAAAACTACAAATAAGTACTCTTTGGTGCCGACCCCCTCCGCCCCCCATCCTCCACAAAAGACAACAGGGAGATGGCATCAAAGTTTTACAGTCATGACGTTGTCTCCTCACGCTGTGCAGGGCGGTGGAAACCTTTCATCATATCAGTGTGTCTGTTTCCGTCCAAGTGTCTGTTAGCCCCCATTAAACACAGAAACCAGCGATTCCGGCTGTGAGCGAAAGAGGAGAAGCAAATGGACTTCTATTTATCTCTGTCAGCCGCGGAACAGTGAAGTAACTAAAAGCATCTCTCTGCAATCTGCTTCAACTCAATAGAGAGACTCATCACAGCCAAACAATTCAGGAGCTTCCCTCCAAGACTCTACAGATCCATTTTTTGAAAAACCCCTGCTACCTGAAATTTGCTGTTTCTAAAAGCACAGATGACTCTATCCTCAGAAACATAACAATTTTGAAACCAAAGGCCTTAAGATGACTTTAATTGTTAGAAATAATTTCCTTTTTTTGACGGTAGCAAGCATTTTGAAAGAATAGCCATCTTTTTTTGAATAGTTATCACATTTTTTAATGAAATAATTCAATTGTTTTCCTGTCAGAAGAGAACCATTGTGGTTGCAGTGGTAGAGAGGTGAGTCTGTTTAAATCTCTAGACTGGCTGGGAAAATCTGGATAGATGAAGCGCTCTCTCCTCCTGTACCTATCGTCCGGATGCTCTTGAGCAAGGCACTTAACCCCCAACTGGTCCAGCAGCCAACAGCAGAAGACTGTGGCAGTACATTCAGCTCCCAGGAGCGAATATGTACATGTAAGTAACAGGGTCTGACTGATGCATCGGGTCGATACTCGCCTTTTAGTAAACACCATTTAATAATTTAATGTTTCTCCCTGACTACAGCTACATAAGAACAGTCTGGAATACAATGAAAATATATTTCCTTTGCACATTTTAATTGTTTAATTACGTTTTTTGTAAATGCATTTATTCTTCATATTAAGGCCTAGTTTCCCCTGGCTTTGAATAGGTGGAGAGTTTTAGTGTCCCACGGTCTGAATGCTGTTCCACCCTGCCAAAAATAAAATTCTGTTGGCCTGAAAGTGGTCAAATTTAAAGATATTTAATACTAGCACAAAATATTGGCGATTGGTGACTTCCTTCTAAAAACATCAGTATTGGTATCGGCCTTCAAAAACCCATAGGCTATCAGTTAAACCGTAGTTTGTAACCCTCCCTCCCCCTTCAACTGCCCCCCATGCTATTCCTGTAAATAAGAACGTGCTCTTCATCAACTTGCCCCCGTTAATAAGAGCAGGCAAAAATAACATGAAGAGGGAAAATGACACCTACCCTTACAAAATGATTGACAGCACACAAGTAAAACAAACTGCGGTATTTTTCACGGCATAGTAGCTAACTTGCTTTGGAACGATTTCCAAAATGAATATCTGGCGGATTCGGAAATGAACGCTTCAAACAGAATAGCGTGGATCTGAGGTGAGGAGGGAGCTGAGTTGCAGTTGCAGAGCATCTTATGTGTTTTCATAGCAAAGAATAAGCAGGAAGAGGGTGGAAGACTTCAAAGCAGGTTTTCGTGCCACCAGAGTATTCCATGGATAATAGACTTAAGGAGAAGATTTATCAAACAGCACACTTGAGGACTCTAATGTGAGATGTGAATGTGAGTGAGAGAGACAGAGAGTGAATGTGCATGTGTGTGTGTGTGTGTGTGTGTGTGCATGTGTCTGGAAATGTGTGTGTGTGTGTGTGTGCCTGTGTGTGGGGGCATGTGTATGTTTGCTTGAGGTGTGAGAGTGTGTGAGTGCACTGCTATGCACATATGTGTGTGTGTGTGTGTCGACAGGCGAGTACACATGCCTGTGTGTGCTGTTTTGTGTTGGCACGCATGCCTGTGTGTGTGTGTGTGTGTGTGTGTGCTGTCTAGGTGCGATTAAGACTGAAGGAAGATTCACGGGTGCCATCTTTCCTTCTAAATTTGCTAAGCGCATATGGTAATGAGTGACCTGTCTGCCTACACAAATACACACCGCCTCCCTCACAAGTCATCCCCCCCTTCCACCTGAAAACAGATTGAAAGTAGGCACCGGGGGATGCAGAAAGCGCTTTATTTATGCAAACCTCTCCTGTTGATCTTTGCTAACTTTGATACATACTGAACAGTTTCCATCAGCATACAGTCACCTCATCCAAAGCCCCATACTTCTCAGTGAAGCGTATTGAAAAAGCATTAGGCGTGCGCTCATGCCCCATCATCAAGCCGCTAACAAAAACACTAGAATTGACTTGATGATTAAGTATGGCCGACTGGCTTTGCTTGGTAGAATAATGGTCTAATACATATCAATATTAAGCAGGGGGTCTTTCCTATTAAGGCCTCGCAGCCAAGTCATTAATTGTGTCGTGTTCATGAAAAATATGCAAATTTGGCGTTGACATTCTGATATGTAAATGATGTCAATTTTTTCAATAACGCCGGACGGAGATTATGCAATTGCTTGTAGAGCTACAGCAGTGGAAAGGGGAAATATTGACTCTAGATTTTATTACAAATTTATTATTGAACAAGTTTGGTTTATTGTATTTTGCCATTCAAGTCTCAAGCATGCATCTGATTTAGGGGAAGGGAAAGAAAGGAAGGAGGGAACCAACCAATGCATTTTCACAGTTTTCACCATCAAATTCTTTGTTTTAACTCACTCCTTTCACACAATTAACAGCATGTGTTTTAACAATTTTGATGTTTTAAACCCTTTCAGTGCTAAAGCTGTGTCCAGCCTTATTACTGGCCAAAACACAGCTATTCCACTGGCTGCCCTAGCACACAGTGTCAGACACGGTGTGTAAAACTCATTGTTGATCCCAACACGAAGACAAATTGTGACAAACAGTGGAGGCGGTGTGTGAGTATTGATTGCAGGCCGTGAGGCTGGGAATGGGACTGCAGGCGGGCGGTGATGACGGGTGAGGTCAGAGGGACCTTGCCATGGTCCTGAGATGAGATTGGACAGAGAGAAAGAGAGAGAGAGAGAGAGAGGGAGAGAGAGAGAGAGAGAGAGACGGTGCAGAGTTTACTGTAGAAGTACACTGTGTAGAGACAGATTCACAGGTTCAAATTAGAGCTGAACAATGAATCGTAAAAAAAATTTGACTCGCAATATAAACTTCTGCAGTTTCCAAATTGCAGAGGCTGCAATTCATTTCTAAGGAGAGGGGCGTCCAAAATGGATTTCTAAACAAGGTGTTTTAGAGCTGCGGGTAATCTTTGGTCCATGAATCAAGTACAGTATTGGTGAAAACATTTCATCAGACTCAAACTCAGTAAATCCTGCACACTGACATCTATTTTTTTTTTTTTTAATCAAAATCACCTCTCTGCAATTTTCCAAAAACAGTTAAAAAAACTGCATGATGTGCAAAAGTGCAAAATTCTGTCAAATAATCGCAATTCCCGAAAAATTGCAAATGTATGAACTGTAGCAAGCAGGGCATCACTGGAAAAGAGGAAGCATGCTCAGTCAACTTTGCCTGGAAAAATAAGGGTTAAAATAAAAATAACAAAACAGTAAAGCTAATTAAAATAAAAAGTAGGCCCTAGATTAAAGCTGCACTAGACAACTTTGCACTTTGGCAGCGGGAGATAAGAGAATCTTTGAAGGAATTAATTACCCAGAAATCAGTAAACTACGCACTCCTCGGGTGTCAATTTCTTCTTCTTAGTGTCTGGTTGGGAGATGGTGAAGCAAAATATTTTAGCAGCAGGTTCAACTGTTATTGGTGAGTCCAGCTGTCACTGGATGCAGCGCTTGCTCACTGCTGCTTAGGAGAAACTTCTGTATTTCGTGCTTTTTGCGAGGGAGTGTGTCTCTGTGTGTGTGTGTGTGTGTGTGAGAGAGAGAGAGACAGAGACTGAAACAAAGAGTGTAAGAGAGAGAAGGCAGAGAGGGAAAAGGTGAGAGAGAGAGAGAGGGGAGAAAGTGGGAGTGAGGATGGAAGGACTGGAGAGAAAGGTGGGGGGGGGGAATAGTGAGGAATAGAGAGGAAGAAAGAGAGCAGGAGAGGGATAAAGAGGTGAGAACTGAGATAGGGGAGAAAGAGAGAGTGATAGAGAGCGAGAGAGGAGCAGAAAGGGGGAGAGAGCGAGGGAAGAAGAGAAAAAGAGAGTGAGAGCGAAGGGGAGTAAAGGTGAGAAGAGCGATGATAGCGCCTAGGCTTAATTACAGGTCTGTCCCTTGCTCTCCAGGTTGGACCGTGATTCACGGCCAATGGACAAGCACTCGTGTGTGTGTGTGTGTGTGTATGTGTGTGTGTGTGTGTGTGTGTGTGTGGGCGTAGGAGGGGTGGGCAACCAGCCACCAGCCACACAGAGAGTCCATAACCTTATCGCTGCTGGGTGGGTCAAAGATATGGGCTCAACCCACTGTAAATAATATTCTCATTGTGGGAGAGAGAGATGGGGAGAAAAAGAGATGGAGGAGGAGAGAGAGAGAGAGAGAGATACAGATGGAGAGATGGGAGGGGAAGAAGTGAGAAAGAGGGAGGGAAAGAGACACAGGGGGGGATGAGTAAACTGGCCATAACCTTTACAATGCTAAAAGCTGAGAGCGAGAGAGAGAGTGATGGAGAGTGAGAGAGGAGCAGAAAGGGGGAGAGAAAGGGGGAGAAAGGAGAGAAAGCAGTAATATAACTTCTAGAAGGGACAGAGAGATGGATGGATAAGTATACTGTATATAACCTTTGCAATACTGCAAGCTGAGAGAGGGGAAGACAGAGACAGAGGGATGAGGAGACTGTATATAAAACCTGCGGGTCACAAAATGATTTATAGAACCTAAGAAAATATATTTCCAATATACAAATTTATTATCATGCATTTAATCTTAAATTGTCTTTGGAATAATGATTTTTATGTGCGTTCTTTATAGGCTTGGGCTGATATTCGATATTATCCGCAATATTAACAAAATTTACACCCCCCCCATGGCACCTTGTGTTGCTTAGATCACAATTTCGCAAGCTTTAAAACTTATAAACCTATAATCTATAGCAGGAATGAGCAAATGACACCAAATGGTCATTGTTTCCTCCAATAGTTGATTAGCAAATTTACTTAATTCAGGAGAAATAAAATAAAACACAAAAACAGAAAAAAAAAAACGACACCACCCCTCCGTGTGCAAACTGCGATAATATCAAATATCGCGATATTACATTTTGGATATCGCCCATTGTTAATCAGTTAAAACATGCTGAAAAGGGGAAATATCGGTGTCAAAATTAATCACTCTGGGGTAGGGCTGGGCGATAATTCAATATTATCGTTTATCGTCTTTCAGTGGAATCATATCGTGATGATATGAAGACATTTTGATATCATGACACATTTCTGCCGTCTAAATTGATGATGACAAGCAAATTTTACTTAAAAATTCTCATAAAATGAGGTATGGTAGGAATAATATTTGAATATTTCTGTTTTGTTTGACATCACACCTAACATTACCATTCGATTCAATGAGATGAACATTAATTTGATTATTTAACGTGATTTTGCATACATGAACCATATCGTGATATATATTGATATTGAGAAAAATCCTTATGATTATCGTGATATTGATTTCAACCATATCGCCCAGCCCTACTCTGGGGTCATACCTCCAACCTGCCATCCCCCTCTCTTTCCCATCCTTCCCCTCTCACTATTGTTAGCTATCAAATAATAAGCAAAAATGAACATTTTTGAAAAAGTGTTACTACTCTGCACATTCACACCTCCAACAGAGGGCTGTGAGTAGGCGGCACTTCTTTTTTGGGTGGTTGCAAGCCGAAAGGATTGAGAAGTACTGCTCTTTTTAACCTTAACACCGCTCCAAGCTATGAGAGAGAAGTATAGGGAGAAAGTTGAGAGTAAGAGAGAGCTGATATACCTTTGAGGAGGGAGACAGGGAGGGGATTAGCGCATATAACCATAGCAATAGAGCAAGTTGAGGGAAAAAGAAAACAGTTTGAGAGTGAGAACCGAGAGAGAAAGGGGAGGAAGAGAGCTAATGTAACTTTAGGGAGAGAGGGGGATAAATATACTGTATATAGCCGAGAGAAAGAAGAGAAAGACAGACAGATAGAGAGGGGAAGAGAGCTAATATAACCTTAGGGAAGGAAACAGAAAGACGAATACACTGTATATAAGCTCAGTAACACTGCACGCTGAGAGAGAAGACAGAGAGATAGAAAGAGCTAATATAACCTTAACAGAGGGCTTGGACACAACGTAACTATACACTGTACAGTTTTATATATAACAGTATAACATTCAGGACAGAGATGGAGGGATATAATGGATGTAACCATAGCAATGCTGCAAGGTGAGAGAGAGAGAGAGAGAAAGAGAGACAGGAAGAAGTCATATAACTTTTGCAATATACATTGCTACAACTTTAGGGCGGGAGATGGAGGGATATACTGTAAATAGGAGAGAGAGAGAAAGAGAGCTAATATAATCTTTACAGTGGTTTGAGATAGAGCAGAGGCTCTGGCGATGTCTCCCTATAGATGAGCGGGGTAATCCCTGCGGTGCAACACACTCCGCTGGCTATAAGCTCCAGAGGCACTGTGCAGTCGACTCGACGCCACAACACCTCTCCGCCTCTCCTGCTTGTCCTTTAGATGACTCAACTCAGCGCCATCTGACGAGCACATCGATAACGCTGCAAAGCCTTTCTGATAGACGGAGTCCTTCTGAAAGCCAATTTCCCTCATTTTCCGTTTTGACTTTTTTGTTTTTTGTAGCAATCCCATTGTCCTGTACCCTGTGAGGTAGTGTTGAATATGAAAGGGTGAGTAAAGTACAACCTCCAGTTGAAAAGCATTTCATTTTTGTGTTTGATTACCTGAAAGGACCCTATCCTTGTATAATCAGTTTGATACTAGTTATGCATATGCTATCTACTGAGTTTTTGCCATGAAGATATGTCAGCCTAAAAAGGTGTTACAGTGGCCTTTCTATAGGGAAAAAAAAATATTTCATTGTGAACTCGAGCTTGCATAAAATGTGTGCGAACAGAGATAAAACATGGACCCATAAGTTAAAGGTCCCATATGGTGTAAAACAGGACTCCCCTTGCCTCTTTGATTATAAAGTTGGAGAGTTGGATGGTCTATCTAAACATGGTGAATGTATCAAAACGCACGGTCGCCAACTAAATCCACACAATCCATATTAGAAAAGCGAACCTCTAAATGAGCCGTTTGGACTTCCGTAACTTTGTGGCGTCACAAAGGTTCGCTCATTATCATTTTTGCAAGAAATAATAGACTAACAAAGTGTTTTTTTCAAAGCGGTTGAGCGGTTGTCATTGTTTATTACCGGAGAGTTTTCCCTACCTGTAGCCGCCGGGCTGCGGCGTCTCACGTTTCCCTCTCGAAACGGTTAGCCAATCGGAACAGAGGGGTCGTTAATATTAATGAGCCTTAAAGGCACAGCGACAGAAACAGCCTGTTCTTGGTAAGGCTCAGAGAGATGCTGGAAAATGAACATGTAAAAATGGATTGAGAGTGTTTTTGGTACATGACACCACACACACAGCTTTGAATGGACCTCAAGACATAAAATAAAACTCTGGAAAGTGGAGAATATGGGACCTTTAATATATAGAGCCAGTGCAACCACACCAAGCCCTTCTGAGACTTGGTGTTGGAGAGCTTGTTGGTTGATTCTCCATAACTTCCCTCCAGTATGAATATTGACGATAGAGCCCATTAGCTCCCAATATCCTTGTCAGCTGTTTCTTACTAACAGTAACTCCTTGCATGGCAGCAGTGTTACCAGGTAAAGCCTTGATAACTCAAGGCAGGAAGGAAAGAATGCTCGTTTTTTTTGTCGGCCATATACCTCTGAAATTTTAACAGGGATGTTAAGTGGATTTCATGGGTTGGTAATGGCAGCTGCTTTACCTACTAAGGAGCATGTACACTTTCAGCTTAAAGGAACATGATAATGGTCAAAATTGCAGTTACAAGGTTCTGGCAATTATGGGCTGCTGGTGGTGCTGTAGGAGGAAAGCGTTGTCTGTTGCCAAGTGGTGTGTCCTGCCCGTCAGAAATAAATACATTATGTCACTGTGGTTGGACAAAAGCCCACGCATCTGCAAAAAGCCTGTCATTCAGGAAGGAAGAAAAGAGCGCCTGACTTTCCTTGATGTATTTTAAAATTATACAATGGGTGTTTTAACAGGTTTCCGGGGCCCGGGGGTCACGAAATCTCACTCAGCACATAAAATTACCATGTAAACTTTTCTCTTCAAGTGAGAGAAAGAAAAACATCAAAATTGCACTTGCATGTCTTTTTTTTTTTACCCAAAAAGCGGCACAAAAGCGGCTGGTGGTGAGAGACTGAGGATGAGGAGGGGGGGTGGGGGGTGGCTGGCTTGTCATTAGTAGCCAAGCAGTGAACATTATGCACAATGGTGGATGTCCTGCCTGTCTGAGAAGTGAATGCAGCGTGTGTGGCACTACTGCGGGGTGTAAATGAAAAGCCATTTTGTTGCCAGCATTACGCCATTACTCTTTTTTGGCAGCTATGTAAAAAGTGTGCATGTGTGATTCTTTGTGTGTGTGTGTGCGTGTATTTGTGTGTGTTTCTGCGTCTGTGAGTGTATGTGTGAGCATGCGTCTATAAGCTTATGTGTGTCTCTAAGACTGTGTTTCTGTGTGTGTCTACGTGTGTGTGTGTGTCTGTGCACACACTCAAGACATGTTTGCTTGTTGAAATGGACTTCATACCTTCATGTTGGTGTTCAGTGGGATCTGCCAGCCCACACACCAACGTGATTGCAAGCATGTGTAGCGTGAAGGCACAAATAAGCAATGAAATAACCAATTTAAAAAAAAAAAACTATACACACAGCTTATATCTGTTGTTGCACATGTCACAGCTTTAGGGAAAAATAATTGTTTGGGTTATTTTTTTTTTTTACCCTTCATTCATCCAGGGTACAGGCTTTTTGTTGATGCCCGTTTTCATCATCGCCCAGCTTCACATTCACACTGTCACGGCTGTTTTACACCAGGCGCGATTTCACGAGGCAAGCAGTTCACCCCAGTTCATTTGTCTATTCGAAACGTAGTAATCGCGTAACACACGGCATGACTAGGCGGTGACGCAATGCAAGAAGAAACGCTGAAAAAAATTTGATATTACGCAAATGAGCATGATGGTTGCAATATGAGAACCAATCAGAGTCGGGCGAAAAATCACAAATTCTCCCACTCATTAAATTTTTGTGCCTAGTTCCACTGTGTCTTTGAATGGAAGATGTGTCAGGATTTCCTGAATTATATACCTCATCTCTGTCAGTTTATGAAGGTCCTGACAAACAAAATAATGCAGTGGCAGAGATTGTTGGTCTACAATATTTCAGCTGCTAACTTTAGCCTCTTAGCCAGTAGCCTCTTAGCTAGCTGGCTTCCTATAGTAAAGCATAATTTCAAGATTATGTTTCCCAGGCATGATTATGGATTTTATTTCGGCAAAATGAAATGAAGAAAATCATTGAATACAAAATAGGTCTACATGAACAAATGATGTTAAACAAACCTGCTTCTCTAACCTGCCGCGCCACAAGAGAATCCATACAATCCTCTTTGGGAAAAGACTTTTTCTTCCCTCTCGGAGGCCTACTGCATGAACCATGGAGGAAATAATGGGAAACGAAAAACACTGTGCAGAATGTCACGGCACTCCAATTATGGTCTTTACATTCCGTTAAATGGAATTGAGTGGGAAATCAATTATGTGAAATTAGCACTTCTTGCTAACTATCCTGCTCCCTGAAAGGAACAAACGTGAGTGCTGAGCTGTGGGGAGACGCCTTTTAAAGTGTCAGAAAGGCTTTGTCATACGGTGGGATCAAACCTCGCGTGGTTTTCAGTGAGCAGATGTGTGTGGGGGGAATAGAGAGATGTAAAAGATCAAATGGTGCTGTGGTAAATATGAGGGAAGGCGAAGATTAACGCCCAGAGGCATTATTGTCGTTTGTGTTTGATGATGCTGACAGACATAATAGAGTTCTACTAATGTTTAAAAAGCCTCAGCGGGGCCGCCGCCGTGCTGCAAAAAACCCCCACAAAAAAACAAAAAACCCACTCACCAAAATATTCCACAGAGAGCAAAATGTTTGAAAAACTGCTGTGGGAAAGCATTAGAGCGTTACCACGGTCCACCAGGGAGAGAAAACAGACAGCGGTTCACTCCCCTAATCTGAGACTTCCTGCTGCCTCGGCTCAACTCCATTCTCTTCTCCGAGATCCTTCTCCCTCCCAGAGCACCGAGGAGACCGAGAATAAATAAATAAATAAAAAGCAGAAAGGGAGTCGACAGCTGAAGTGAGGAGGTGAGAAGGTGAGGAGGAGGTCCCTCCCTCCCTAAGCACTGAGGCTTACAGATCTCACCTTGAAAAGGCATCGGCCTCCTTGATCAATCTTTCATCGCTGTCTCCCAGCAGCCGGCCTCTCACCCCTGCGTATTCGCTCACTCTCCCTCTCTCTCTCTCTCTCTCTCCCTGACTCCCTCCCTCTCCGGCATTATAGACCCGGAGAATTGCCTGCTATAGTGAATCACTCAGATGCTGTGTTTACAGACCCACCTGCCATTTCGCTATCTGCGGCTCTCTGAAATAGCATGGCAACAGATATCCCACTGCTGGTGCAACAAGCCTGAGAGACCCGTAAAAGCAAATATTGAATGCCATGCATACAATGCACAGCCCACTATATATATATCTATATATGTGTGTGTGTGTGTATATATATATACGTGTATCTCCTAAAGACATATGGTCGTGTGTTAAGACAAAGCTCATAAAGTATTCAGCTAAAGTTAGTGCAAGTCAGTGTGCGGTTGAATGGTGCTGACAGCAACTTTAATAGGATCTGTTGTTGGAAATAAGTTAATTAATCTTGTCTGCTTTTCTCTCACTTTCTCTCAACTCTCTCTTTCTTCATCTGGCAATTGCTCTGTCTCTCAGCCTCTGTCTCGTTCCCCCCTGCATCACCTTTTAATCCTTTTCCCAGTCACTCTCTCATTTCACCCCTTCTCTCAGATGATGAACTCTCCCTCCCAGTGTCCCCTTTTCTCTATTTCTGTCTCTCCGCATTTCTCGGAGACAAGAGCATTAAGGGATGAGGGCCAGGAGGGATATTTCTCAAGGGGCACCGAGACAAGAAACACAACGCGCCGCTTACACATCTTCACACTTTTTGCCTTTTCTGCATTATTCACAGTTTCCTGCACAACATCCTTAGTGTTTCAAAACATTCCAGCCGCTGCCGCTGGGTCGCTTGACTTATGACTGGAGTTTTACGCCGGCTATTTTCGGACTAGGTGTCGAGCAGGGGGCGTGCTATCTGTTTGCCAGCACGTTGGCAGGTGGTGGAATAAACAGAGGAAAGTACTGCCGTGTTCGCAAACAATACTTGCTGTTAATGAAAGTCACTAAGCAAAGAGACAGACAGAACTGTGCCAGCTACAGGTAATGTGTGTTTGATGAAAGGATGCGGCGGGCTCAAAGAGCAAAATCACACTCATAGATTCATTATAAAGAAGCGACCAGAAGGGTTTATTAAAGAGAAAACAATAGTGAAAGAGAAGATCATGAATAAATAAACGCAACTACATACATTTATATAATTGGAACCTTTGAAGAATTGATTGAAGTGAGTATTTCTCAACGTTGAACACATTCCCTTCATATCCCACCCCGCCTGCAGAGCGTGCCTCATGTGTGTGCGGGCCGAACACTGTTATTGCAAAAGAACGTGACTGGTATCGAATGGGAATCAACCATTAGCAATTAATGGTGTTGATCTTGTAAAGATTTCCCAGCGGGTCAGATACATCTTCATCTCCTCGGGTAGATTGTTTTCCAGTGTTTTGTCTGGTAAACATCACCAACAAAACTGATTCCATGAGGAGGTAATTACAGCAACCGCTGGAAACAAATCAGCATGGCCAGCAGTGAAATGTACTGATTTAACGTACCAGGATATTAAAGCCAGCGGGGCCTGGATGGCATGAAGATGAGTGGTACTACAGTACAGTGGGATGTTGCCGGGCTGTGAGGAAAGGTGTCAGTCCATTGCTTTAGACATAGACCATTAGTTTGGGGTCATTACATAAAAATGATTCAGATATAATCCATTTTTGGCAATTTAGACAGACCTGACATCCTTCTGTGTGAAGATAAAGTTGCTTTGCTGTAAGTGTTTACAGATTCAAAAAAAAGGAGGGATGTCCTGAGGGAGGCACAGTGCGTATAATAAACTTTTGTAATTAATTTGGTTGTGTGGACATTTCTCCTTTTTTTGAATCTGTATGCACAAGAGCCTGCACCCTAAAGACAACAAGAAAAGTTTGGAGTTGAGCAAGTTATTGCTTCATTTGCTGTACGTGTTGACATGTTACAATGGTATCAGAACCAAACACTGAAGAAATGCCCTTACCTCCAATAGTTGATAACAGTGTTGCTAATCAGTGCATCCATAGTGTGA
This sequence comes from Centroberyx affinis, assembly GCF_046629955.1. Lineage (NCBI taxonomy): Eukaryota > Metazoa > Chordata > Actinopteri > Beryciformes > Berycidae > Centroberyx > Centroberyx affinis. Next base: position 200,200 of record NW_027281970.1, read on the forward strand.
GGGAGATGTTAGGCTCTCAGCCACTGGACGGACAGCTGTGTAAAGCCTGGGCTTGCTAATTTCTTTCCACCTTTGCACAGGTTTATGGCCATGGATCAGCGGGCTCAGTAACAAGGCTGACAGAGGCTTCTAACAAGTCAGGAGACAGGCGAACAGATGAACCTGGCAGCTCCTGTCTCCGAAGAGCAGGGAGGGAGGGAGGTAGGGTTATGGATAAATGGGAATCATCCAGTCAAGCGTAGCTGAACATGCTAGCCCATCTCAATGGGCCCTAATGACTGGGTTGGGGATCAGCGTGACGTGACTCTGGTCGGAGGATTTAGCAGAGAGGGGGAACATCAGCAATCCCGCTCTGGATATGAGGCAGGGCGACGGGGATCACGGCGAAAACAGCGAGCGGGATCATCGACCGCACGCATAAATACGGTCGTGGGGGGATGTGAACGAGGAAATTCACACGTGCATGTCCACCTGCACTCGCTCGCTCGCCTGCAAAGACACAGCAGCACGAATGATTGTCTGTATGCATAAACATACACGCCTGAACACACATGGATACACACACACACACACACACACACCAAACACAGCACATATATCAGTGATGGAATAAAGCTAGATAAGACAAAACATTTTAAAGTAATAATCGGTGACAGTTTTGTACAAATAAATATGTTTTGCTACTCTCTATCGCTGACTAACACAACAGTGATTCAACGTACTCCCAGTTCATGAAAGCTTTTACATTTGCTGCTCTAAAAAGCTGTTTCCTGGTGTTGTGTCAAAATTTGTTTCTCCTACAAAATGTTTTTTCCCCTGGCGGCGTGTCTTCGATTAATTTCAAGCCAGTGTAGAAAATAACATAATTTCAATTTTTGTGGACTGTTTTCCTATCGCTGGCTTTTCAGACAGTAAAAAACATTTCACAGCATTACAAAGAATGAAAGTATCCCTCCAACCCACCTACAGAAACTCAAACTTCATCAACAGAAAATCCAAGAAAAAAAGACAGTCCCGCCCACACTGTTTGATTGACAGGTGATCTCTGGTCAGGGCAGTGCAGAAACACCACAATGAGCAATCAGGCCGAGCAGCAAAGATGGAGACTAAATAAAATAACAAGAATCTTGCGGATCACCACTTAAAACTGTGAAAGAACAAAATACTTAGTCAGTATATACTTAGACTTCACTTAGACACACACACACACACACACCACATTTTAGATTGTGGAGCATGAACAAACTGCCTAATCACTAAATACAAAAATCAGCTCATCAATTGAAACAATCCATGAAAAGCAGCAAGATGATTTTATAATTTAGCTCTAATCAAGATGATCAGTGGAGATTTGCAGCAGGCAAGATGTTGGTTCGAGTATTTCCATATGCTTCCTTCCCTACACACAGTGTACAAGTCTTCCAGGGAGCCGAGGAGGGTTGTAAATATCCTCGGCATAGTCGTGTCGATTAGCCACCATCCTTTTTTTGTCCAAGTGTTGCATAATTCACAGTTTAACAGCCAAGCTTGCAAATTGATAGTGGGAGAAATTGAACCAACGTTATTGCTTTACGTGAATAAGTAATAATAAAAATGGGACCTGAGGGGTGACAGAGCCCACAGATGCCAAGGTTCTCATTCATTCTGGTTGTCACGACATGCTGTGGTACAGCCTCAATAAAACCTCCGCGTTGCCTCGTCATCTATCATGGCTCCGGCCCTGGCAGATTCTTGGCTCGCTCTCTGAGGCCGGGCTCTTGGTCTTATAATGCGTTTGGGCCCTTGCCCCCTCCGCTCAGGAGCGTGCTGCACCGCGGCTCCGAGAGCGGCCGAGTTGTAGTACACTTTGTAAGCCCTTAAACGATATTGATGGGGGCTGAAGCCTCGTGAACCCAGTGAAGGCTGGGGTAAACTGGCGAGCGTTCTTCTGTGGCTCAATGGCTTCCATCCAATCTAGTGGTTATCAAGATAGGATGGCATCTTGTTCTGCGCTGTGAACACGTAACCCCTCGGTTTTGTTCAGGTTGCTGATCAGACACCGAGGTCACGGAGGCTGACAGAGGAGGAGGGACATTATCTGCTGCCTTGAAGTATGATAGCCAATCTACTGTGGGGCCATCCAAGCTCCACCGTTGGCCTCAGCTCCTCTCTCCGTCCCTCTTCTTTCTTTTAGAGGGCCACCGTCCGTCTCCTCACTCAGATACCATCAAGTGGCCGATCAAGTGGCTCTGACCTCCGAGGCTATCTGCCCGTAATCCTTCCTCGCCGTGGCAGCACCGCTATCCGGGAGCCACAAAGAAGTGCCAGACCTTTGATGGAGTTCTAAGAGGCGAGGACGCCCAAAAGCAGTGTTTCATGTCGCTCGTGCACCCGTCAAAAATTTAATACCCGGCCGTCCAGAGGATAGATGATGAGGTGGATTATCGCATAATTGAAATCTCTGAAAGGTCACAGGCACGATGGCGAGTGACCTTAGATCAATGGCGGAGGGTTGGGTCACACTTCAGTGGCGTGGCCCCCGAAGCAGTGGACGGCGAGGATCCAGGATCACAGAGAGAGGGGGGAAGGGAGATGGATAGAGTTAAAAGCAGCTAATTAAACCTAAAGACGAGGCTCAGAAGGCATGCGGTGACCAAGGGGACGAGAGTGAGCCAGCAGTTGGGAGGAAAAGACTCTCTCTCTCTTTCTTTCGTTTTCTGCATCCCCCTCTCTTCTATCTCTCGCCGCCCCCCCCGTCTCTGTCGTTTGATCTCTCCATGGCCCAAAGTCACCAGGCAGACGGGTTTTATATCTTATATTCACTGTTCCACATGAAGGAGCGTGTCTAAAAAAAAAAAAGTCTTCTCAAAATAAATGAGCCTCTCTGCAGGCAAACACAGACGATGATGGGGACCATGCCGGCACTAGCCATCGCAACAGGCATCAGTAATTCGATTTGAAGAAAATATCTATGTGGACTGTGTGTGTGTGTGTGTGTGGTTTGAGGCTGCGTGTGTGTAAGTGTGGCCTATCCTTCTCTCGCTTCTGCTCCACAGGCCCAACTGCATTAGGACAGGTGCAGGTCTACGCTGTCCTCCGCCAGACCAATATTGGCTTCTGCTTGTTTTTGTTGCTGCTCCCTTTGTCTCCTCACTGCTTGCAAATGATACTAAAAAATAATTGTGCCTGTTTGAGGCACTATAATACTACAGCCATCTGTAATCGATAATACCAGGGAAAAACATTTTCAATTTTCAAAAGAATTATGAAAATCACTTAAGCGCCGTATGCCAATGGTAATCGGCTGCAGCATGGCGAGAAACTGCTACAAAAGGGCTGTGCGACTGTTATCAATATTATCATGAAACCCTCCAAGCGGTGGACGCCGTGCGGTTGGAAGCGGCCAATTTCTAAATGAACAGGCTGTCCTACTGAACGAGCATAAGAAGAAAAATCAATATCTCTGTAACTGTCTATTGTTACGAAACAAGAGGCACTGAAAGGACTTTAGTCAATACGTCGCCACAGTCATCATCTTTAAAACACAGGCTTTTGACTGAGATTGACTGGCACGCCAACACACACCCACTACCTAATTGGAATTTGCTTAGAGGAAGACAAAGAGAGGCGGCTCTCTTTGTCACTGACAGGATGCCGTGAGGCCCGGGGAAATTTAATTCACATCGAGAGGGATTTAATTAGACCACTTTGTACCTTTCGTTGCCGCTGAATCCTATTTACATTCACTCTCGTGTTACCAAGCTCCCTCACCTTAGTTATATTGGCTCAACTAATCTTCAGGTCTCCATCTTAAACAAAGTGAAGTGTACACCGTGTTCAGAGCAACGATATCAGGATTGCATCTATTCAAAATGCTCACTGTTCTGGAGGATAGTTTTATTCCATCCTCAACTGAGGCGGTGCATGATATTCACATGCCTGCTTCATGTGACTCATACACAAAGGCAGCAGGCAGGTCGGTCACGTGTTTAGGCGCCATCCTATAAGCAGAAAGTCACAACCCACACAACTTCCAGTGTGTCAATCACTGTCAAAGTGTCCGTACACAAGACACTGCGCCCCAAACCATGAGCTGAAATGTGCACATGCAGTGGAAGAACCAGGAAAGGGAAGAAACAAAATCCTTATTGCATTGTGTGTAGCATGTCAATCACATTTCTCTAAAATCCCCTTTGAAAAACAGCGAGAAAAAAAAATTCTATTCAGATGTACTGGAACAAAAAGACCTTGAAGGCAGGATTTATCAGTTTAGCTAAGGGGAGATGATCCACTGAGCAGAGATAGGCAGGGGTTGGTTGCCCTGTCTGCTTCCAAGCTTAACTGCAGGCCTGCAAAACCTGTGTATGATATTCACATGGATCCCATTGCAAGGTTTGTAGGACATACATGTATTGATATTACAGCCCCAGTGTTAACGTGATAACACCGAAGACACACCTGCTCTCACCTGCTTCCCTTAATGTCTAAGCCAGGTTTCTACGTAAGTGCTCACCTTAGTCTAAAGATACAATATGCAACCTTTCACCTTCAGGCAGGAAGTGTATCGTTAGTCCCGCCCCCCCTCCTCCCTCACAGCTGGTCAGGTTCCTGCCCCAGAACCTGTCACTCATCTTGATGTCTACTGTCTACTTTGAAATGGCATCTAGCCTGAGGCTGAGATAACCGGCATGCGTTAACGCCACCACAGGCGTTGAGGAGGCAATAAATCTGCCACACACACACACACACAAAAAAAGCAATGCCGATGTTCATTTTGTTTTTGAACGGGTCTTGTCTGTCACATGTTTAGCTTCACTGTTCTTTTATTTCTTACAGTTTTCCACCATTGTTGTTGTTGTTATTGACTTTGCCACAACCAAGCTCATCACTGGCCACACCCACAACAGAAGGTATACGCCCAAAAACATAATTGAAAAGCCGATTTCAGCCAAATGCTGGGATTTGGCTGTGTACACACAGGGTCACAGACAGACATAGACTGGATAGGTATAACATGCTACCTATTTATTGTTACTGTAATGTCAAAAAAGTTGCATATTGTAGCTTTAATAGTACAAGAATAGTTGAATCAGGTCCTATGTGTTGGTAGTATTCTTGAAAAAGAGACCAGACAGGAACTGCCCTGTAATTACCACCAAATAAAGTGTTTTTCACCTCTTGTATCGCTATGAAATCTTGAACATCTTCCAATTATTGTCTCTTTTTTGTTTTTTTTCTGTGCCTGTGTGATGATGTGGAGCATGTAAGAAAAAAAACACGCAAGATACAATCAGTGGAGCGGCCCTCGCGATCAGGACAGACTACTGAGTAGAAACATTGCTCACCATGTAACAGCGTGTTGAGCCGAAACTCTTTCATTAGCCCTCATTAATGTTATCTGGCACATATCTGAGACAGACTGGGTGGGTCGCCTGCTGCTATTTGGCCTGTTCTACACAACCCCACCCTCCCCATCCTCCCCCACCTCCCGTTGGCTTAGTCAGTTGACAGCCTGGCATTGAACCGTCCTGATTTCACACTCTTCCTCTATTTCTATCTCAACAGACTGAGCAGAACGCCACTGCCGAAACCGCGGCTCTGATTAGAAACCAATTAGCTCCCTGGATCCCGGGGCCCCTGCAGAAGAGGCTGCAGGATGTCACGTCGATTCGGCTCCCGCTCAGGATGGGGATCTCTGTTCTCCCTCTCCTCCTGCTGGTCTGCTCTCATTTGATGAGAGTTCTCGAGGAGAAAAAAAGGGCCAAGTGGCGAAGATATTTCTCTAATGTGACCTGACCTAATTGCGAGCCGTGGCAGGCCGAGATAGATAGCCCCGTGATATGAGGCGGTGGAGGGCTGGAATATGAGCGTGAAGCACTGGGCCGGTGTGTGATAAATGCATAGGATCATATGGATAGCAGCTGAGGACCTGCCATTACGTGGGAGAGATCTTTATGTCAGGCCTGTCCATGAGAGATGAGGATATGATTGTCACCTCTAGCACCGCGCTCAATAAAACGGTGGAGTAATAAGAGCCTTTATTGTATGGCTCTGGGTACTGGCTCGCACCACTTACAATGAAACACTCACAGTTCCTTATACTTAACTTATACACACTTACACACACACACTTAGAGGCTTTAAGTACTGCGAGCACTTGATGAAGGGCCCAGTAGCCTTGCTAGTCTGTTTCATTAACACTTGTCATTCTCTTTGCTGAGCCAACTCTACACTCCCCATTCCCACTCACAAAACTTTCTTTCCTGATTAATTGCAGCCTTTTAGGCTTTCTCACAATCACTCTGGACCATTTTGCAGGCTTTTCATTTCAAGTTAAATGTCTGGCTATGGAATACAGTGGCAGTAAATGCCATATCCTTTCAGCATGGCAAGGGCAGGGTAATTGTCTCTGTGGCATAATCGTCCCTCAACAAAAGCCAGTGGAAATGACAGGGTTTTAACATAATAAGAAGCACTGTCATTTTAGTCTCACCCTACAAAATCCTCACTACCAGCGTCGATACAGCAGTTTGATTCCCTCTATTCCAGCGACCGTTTATCTCCATCTCAGGCCTCCATTTTGCTCCTTTCTTCTCCGGCGATGGCCTGTAATTGCTTCCATCTGCTCTTTATACATATTACTTGGCTTGGCAGAGATAACGCAGTGCAGTTAGAAAACTAGTAGGAGAGCAAGAACAGCGCGTTATAAATGTCAACTGGTCACCGGTTTTCGATGAAACACACACTCGCGGCTTGCTGACTCCAGACTCCACATGACAAACCGGGGCTCGTTTCAACCATTTCTCGTTGAGTCACATCGACAGTCGGTGGAGCAGCCTTCCTCAAACCGGACTTTTTTTTTTTTTTTTTTTTTTTTCTCCTTTCCCCCCGTGGGCTGCTAAAGCGTTATCTCGGGGAGGAGACACTTGACAAATTAAATCAATAAATCAATCACACAAGATGGATTGGGTGTCAAAAATGATATCCGCCCAACGTGAAGATCCCGGGCGCAGATTGGACCGCGAAGCCTTTCCCCGTGTCGAGCGTCTCTATTTAGGGATGCAAAAAAAAAAACCCCTTTGGAGCAACAGGTGTACCGCATAAACAACAATCAGGAAAACATCATTGGAATTCTGAGGGCTGCACAGTAAATTTGAGGCCCCCGAAAATCCAGCACCGACGCACCGGGGATCTAAAGAGCAACTGAGCTCTGGTGAGACGCGGAGATGCTCCACAGAGGATATCTCCTCTCTGTTAGATGCCCAGCGACAGCTCCAGCCTCACACGGAAAATAAATCCCCCTCTTGCTGTCACACGCGGCTTATTCACATTCTCCTGTTCCCGCTATGTTTGCTCCTGTAATTCTACCGACAATATTCTCTCGCTCCTCTCTGTCAGTGAAACTTGAAGGCGGCGCAGAGAAGTATCCACTAAGAGAAATCAGGAAACTGTGCAACACTGTGCCAACCGGGGGGGAGGGGGGGGGGACCTGGTGAGAGAGCAGGGTGAATATGAATTATACATGTGTGGTAGAGGGGTGAGGGGGGGGGGGCGGTGGCTTCAGATTTGTCAGAATAAATGCATAAAGCTCAAACTCGCAGAAACCCATAATATAATCTGTCACAATTCAAGGTTACCAAACATGCGAGGAGCAATTTATTCATTCCCATACAAAGCATAGCGATGAGGCTGAATAACTGCTGAGAGCAAATCTGGGGAGACAACAGGAGGAGGAGTTTATTTTGGATATGGATACACTGCAGGCCTTCCTGTGGGGGGGGAAATGCAAATTGGGTCGCTATAGGCCTGTGTGTAGAGTGAAATGTATATTCTGCTATCTATAGTATGTCTAGCACTGTCCCCTTGCACAGTGTGGTCCTATCTCTGTACCATGTGTCAGCAAGTCCTGTGCAACTCTCAACTCTCATTATATACAGAACCAAGACAAATCTCTGCACATTTACTGTACTTACAGGAAAACTCCAACCTAGAATTCACTGTAAAAAAAACAAAACAGCTGTTGACGATGTACCTTGCGCTTCTGGGCCCATTTTGTTGTTAGGACGTTAATTTTTCTTATTCCTGCCGATAACTGGCCAAGTCGAGGTGTTTCCAGTGCAGCTACAAATGGAGTTTGATAGCAGAAAATGTTTCAGCGGTCTAAAACATCAACGGTAAATGTCAGGTTTTGGTATCAGTCCCTCAGAATCAAAGAGCGAGGGGCTTCTTTCTAGACTCACCATTTTGCATCAAGAGACATTCAACAATCATACAGGGAGAAATCCATCACAGCAGAGGAGGAGATACCAATTTCTCCACTGACAGAAGCCTCAACAGACCAGAATTCAGGGCAGCCACGTTGCATTTTGTTGCGTTTCGAGAAAGGGGGCATGACTCTCATGTTTTCTCAACTGAAAAAACTCTTGCTTCTTCATCGCTATCGCTCTCTCCACCATGTAAAAACCCACAGCGGAATGTAACAAATTCACACCCGTTCTCTGGGGATTGACAAAAGGCATTCTGGGAACTCACAAATCACTAGTAGAAGTAGATGAGGCAGGTTGAGGTAAAGTGGGTACAGCAAATATAAATTACAACACTTCATCACAAAAAACAAGTCCTGGATGAACTGAGGATATACACTAACAGTGTAAGTGTGTCTGAGGCTGGATATTTCCTTTAGAGGTGATTGTGATTTTGATTATGTTGCTATGAATAATAATAAAGGTTGGAAGGGTTACTTTTAATCAGCTACAATTAGACTTACTGTTAACCAGTAAATAATTACCTAATGAGAAATTCAAACCAGCAATTATTCCAACTCAGTACTGTAATATGAACACTGTAATTACTTTTGTGTTACATTGTTTCCCAAATCTTTAAAATATGAATATGAACAGCCGGATAATGTAATAACAAAAAAATTTATAAAACCTGTTAATGTAATAAATTGCTGCATAATGTAGTAACTTCACATTATTACATTGACTTTTGTGTACTACTTGATAAGGGGTGTAACATTTTCTACTGATGATGTCATAATATTGACTGATAATATAATAACTCATAAGAAGAATGAAATAACTTGAGTTGTTACATTATCAGTCAAATGATTATTATATCATCAGGTACATACATATTATATTACACCCATTTTAGAGAATAATCACTGATTAATGTAATAATGTGACATTATTTATTACATTAACAAGTTTTATTACTTTTCTGACCCAGTTAGAGGGACATTTTTATTACAATTTGACCAGTAGTTTGCCAAATGTTTTACATTATCCAACAGTTGTTACATTATCAGCCATTTCTTTCTGTCTGTGCAACATCATGTTCTTGTCTATAATCAAGATGAAATGTTCCCCCTTCAAACATGTTTCTGCACAATTCAACAAGTAATTGCTTCATTTTAGGATCTGTAATCTTATTATTGTGCCTTTTCAGCAGATGTAATGATGACAGCTACCATTTTGAAACAGATTACACATAATCTGTTATTTCCCAACACAGAAGGATGAAACACCAGCAGTGGAAGCCCTTTGCAGTCTGCGAGACATTATAGGCCCCTTGGCAGGATGTAATACTGCCCCCCCCGCCCTGATTAATCTAACCTTCTACAGTATCAGCTTGCCTGTCTGAATGGCCCCCTGCAGTTTAAGGCATTCTGAAATCGTCCAGACCCATTTCTCCCTCCATTAGTGTTGCCCCTGTTAGCAGTGAAGGCCAAATCACCAGTATCTCACACTGGGAAAAATACATACACCACCCTCCAGTAGTGAGCTGTTTATGTTTTTGATCATTACTCCTAGCCAGCCAATTATCACCTTGTATACAAGATTATCCACCATATAATTATCCACCGTAAAACAGTAAAAACCCTCCGCCATGTCACACGCGGCGAGGTAGCCCCCTTTCATTTACTGCTCACCACTTAGAGGAGAATAATATGGAGATAAACCTAGTCAACTAATTACAGTAATGATTGCAAAATGCTGAGAGCGGTGCGGGCAGATAATCACTGAAGCATCACGAGCCTGAGCAGTAAATATGCAAATATAAATCTGAAGTAAAACAGAGGGTTGTTTTTTGGGTTTTTTTTGCATTGGATTATCTCCACAAAAAGCACAACACACTAGTCTTCCATACATCGAACTCACACACCCTGCTTCATCAGATCAGATGGATATCACTGCAGCCTGAGACACCAGTGGCATTTTTAAAGCCTATTTTAGCCAGGCAAAGTTGTTGGAGAACACATTTTTATTTAGAGCAACAGCCTGGGGGAGTGAGTGCTGCACACACACGCACACACACACACACACACTCTCACACACCTGGGAGCCTCCCAGTACGACCGCAGCCTTGCACTGTGGGCCGCTGAGCCGCTGTGGTGCTTGTGCTCAAGGGCACTCTGGCAGTACTTGCTGAAGGAACCGATGCTGCCTTCAAGTGCTCCTCAAAAGCTCCTACTTCCGAGATTGGAAGTCGTAAATATGGCTCGTCACACATTCGAGTGCTCTTCACCAGATACAATAACAGAATGGGCCCAATAACAACATTTTTAGTGGTGGTTTATGTTTCACTTTGGGAATCAAGCAGCTGCGGCGGCAGATTGAAGAGGAGAAAATCCATATCAGGCATGTAATTGATGTCTTAATTGATCTATTAAAGACGAAAAATGTGTGACAACTACAAGTTAAACGAGTGAAAATGTAAACATACAATAGTGGATGCCAAACAGCAACATATAGTAATAAATCACATCATTGTTAGCATCAGTTATTGACATGCTTATGCACTCTCCGTCTCCTAAACATCACATCTCGCACTCTAATCGTAATGGCGGTATTTCCGACAGCACCTGAAGGCGCGGTGAGAGCGCTACCCATTTATTCCTCCCACCTAGATTTTCCCACTGGCCCCCAGCCGGCCACCTTCCTCCTCCTCCTCCTCCTCCTCCTCCTCCTCCTCCTCTCACCTTCAGGCTGCCGCTGGCCCCGTTCCTTTGATCCCCTCCCTCTCCCATCTCACTCCCAGTGCACTTGATGGACAGGATCATGAGGCCCTGGGTGAGAGACTCTCTCCTGTTTTGACATCTCTTTGACAAGGTGAAAATATCAGCGGAGAAAAGACTAGGGCCCACTGGCTCTGGGTTACCCCCCCCACCCCCCCTCCTTACCCACCTCCCCACCCACTGACACATCTCCTGACTGACGGGAAAGCGCTGTGACATGCGTATTACATTTGACGTGAGAAGTGATGAAAGACAGGGGGTCATAATAACAGCACCGTCAGGTTTGAGAGAAGCGTGGCCAAGTGTGTGTGTGTGTGTGTGTGTGTGTGTGTGTGTGTGGGGGGGTGTGTGTGTGGGGTGGGGGTGGGGTGGGGGGGTGGGGGTCACAGAGCTGCCGATACTCCCAGCATGCAAGGCTGCTTTTGGCCTTGCGACTGGCTGAAATCACAGCTGCAGCAGAAGGTCTGAGAGTCGGAGATGTATAGCTGTCATCACAGAGGCTATAAATCTCACAAACACAAATCCCTCCAACCTGCTTCTAGCCTGCATTTTGCTCTGCAGGGTTTTTCAAAACAGTTCCTCTTGAAGGTGGAGGAACGGTGCAGCAGAATCTGTACAAACTGGGGCTTTTATGACAGCTACGTCTGTGATTAGACCAACAGAGAACACAACTGTCATTAGAAATCGCTTGCACCACCTGGCACCATGAGAGGTATACAATTATACAATTAATAGATTTGGAGCAGAAGGAAAGCAGTGTGTGTGTGTGTGTGTGTGTGTGTGTGTGTATGTGGTGATAATGATGCTGCTGCTGCTGGTGGTAGTGGTGGTTCATGATTTCAGCAGCTGATTTGATCCTGCACCGGTCTTTGATTGGTCAGTTGTGTTTGCCAAACAAAATGAATGTGTATTTGTGCCAATCCCCCTTGCTCCCAACACACACACACACACACACACACACATGCATGAACACTGGGACACACTTGTCTGCACTGGCATTTTCGCAGCAGAACTGGGGATCAGCAGCAGCTATGGTAGCAAAAATCTTCCATTCTATCCCTTTTTTTTCCTTTCCCATTCTATTCAATTCAATTATATTCTATTCTCACATCCTTCTGCTCATAAATAGCATTTGAATATGCGGTGTGCATATGCCGGGTTAGTGCCCACAGGGTATCTTAAAATTGCTCTACAAGACTGAGAAAAGACATGCATGCATCTCTTGAGCAGAGAAAATCCGGCCAGTCTGCCAGACCAGAGTCCCGTCGCTTCATTAACACTCAGTCACCCATCAGGTAAATTATATATATATATATATATTTAAAAAAAATCAGTATCCGTGCTTTTCCACTGGTCTGTTTGGGATGTTGTAGTGCATCCGTACACATTATAACCCACATTTCGGGTGAGCAATAGCCTGATCATACAGGATAAGACATATTCCACCTCATTATGCAACTTTGCCACAAAGGAAGCCTATGAGGACTCGTTAGAGGAATACTTGCACTAATAAGCATGTCGCTCTGACTGAAAACAGATCAAAAATGCAAGATGCAGCAGCCATCCGTATAACAATGCATGTGTTTTACATACAAGTTGAAACTAGTGAATTGCATCTGAAGTGTTGCTCAACTTACCGATAAGAGCCAGCTGTAGGAAGTACAGTCCGACGAAGTCCATTCTGGAGTGCGACATTAATTCAAATGGATGCAATCCCGAGCGACTGAAGATGCACGAGAATAAAAGCCCCCTGTTTGTTGAAATTGGCACCGAAATTAAGACGAAAGAATTGCAGCTATTTCTCAACTGACGACTGGCCAGTTACGCTGACGCCGGAATCCACAGCAGCCTTGCATGAAAAAACAGGAGCGGAGCAGAGCATCATTTTTTAACAGTCAAACTTTTGTCATGGAGGAAAAAAGGGGTTAGAGCTGCGCCAAATGAAGACACCGGTGCCAAATTAACGCAAGACCGAGGCAGAAAAAAAACTGTTCGTGCCTTAGGTTGAATAAATCTTGCGCGTGTTGAACATCCCCGGCCGTTTCATCCGTCCGTCCTGAGCGGCTGCCTCCTCTCCTCTTCGCCTCCACCTGCGCACCGTCTGGAAACTGCGGATGAATCACGGGGCGCGTTGCTTTGCGCACTCCGACCTGCGAGGCACACACAGTCCCTCTGATCCCAGACGGGTCGGCCGGAGATGCCCAGCCCAGCTCGTTTAAAAATCCAATTTTGGCCAAAGTTGAAATAGGGCAAGTTAAATCGATAGCCTATTTCATAGTGTTGTAAAATGGAAACAATAAACCTGCGTAAAATGGTGCATAGTCTATATGGGTGGGTAGACCATACCCACACTTCTCTAAAGTAGGTTATTCACCTCAACGAGAAACTCAGACAGTCAACTTTCAATAGCCCTTGTGAACCATTGATTTTGAGGCGTTGAGGAAATCTTTTTAGGGAGCCAAAACCAGGAGCAGCAGGAGCAGCCAGCCAAACAGAGCCGGACTGACTCATAGTGCCTGTGCCTCTTAATGGTATAATGGAGAAACCATCTTGCAGCCAGCCTGGGCTGTTTGAGGCTACCTGCTGTCTAATGCACTCCATGCTGCTTTCCTTCCAAAACAGAACAAAGAATAGTCTATTTTGATCTGGGTTTTGAGGACAGCAGCCTTGATTGACACTCCAGACAAGCTGAACTACTATTATTTTCAGACATAGCCTACTTTTTATCTTAGAGAAATTTGTTTGCCGCCAAGAATAATTGGATGAAGCCTGTAGAAGCACCACTCCATAAATCATGGAGAATATTTAAATACTTCATATTGACAGCTGTTGTGGGCGCTTTTTTTGTTGTTGTAAAAGACTGAATTATTTTCAAGCTGTTAAAGTCACACTCAGGATAGGAAATTCATTTTTGAGTGGGCTCTCCACTGGGAGCAGTTTTGCCTCCATGAGTTTTGGAAATTTTACATGATCTCTGGGACAGTTTCATCCAAAATCTTGTTTGTTCACTGTGTACAAAAGGCTGAAACGCACATGAACGTGGGAATGATAATATCCTGTTTCGAGACAATGAGCTGCACAACCTGAAATTCTGACAAACCTTTTTTCCACTGTTCTTTTTTCTAAAGGAGAGTGGGTAGTCTGCTCCTCTTAGGATTTGCTTTTACAGAGATAGGAGGAAGGTTGAGAGGGAGATACTGCAGGAGAAACACAGCAGCGATGGTTTGGTTCTAGGAGGATTTTTCTCCAAGGCCAATAGGTGTGCATGCAGCTCAGAGGCCGGGGTATTACACTTCTTTTCTACATTGTTTCCTTGAGTGGTTTTCAATCTTTCATGGCAAATTCAGGGGTGTTTTTTTTTAGTTTTTTTTAGTTTTGTTTTTGCCCCAAGTCCCTGTTAATTACTTACTCTGATCACAACACATGTACACTGTCAGTATCAGAACTAGAGGCTCTTCTTATATCTAAAGAGAAATAGAGTTCATTTCCAGAATGCTCCATTTTTGAGAGAACCTTGCTTAAAGCTTCAACATCTATAAAATATAGAGGATTCTGTCTTTAAAGGTGTTATAATTTTGTCACCCAACTTAAGTTACCCAGTCTCCTTTAAAAAGTAATAATTTAATCATTTGTATTCATTTTGTGCTTTAAATCATTTTATAGGCGTATATGCATCATGTTTTTAAAAGGTGAATATCATTTCTAAACATATGGTCCACTATGGCAGCTCCAAATGGCAGCGAGAGGTAACTGTTGGAATTTTTTTTAAAAACTCCAATACCCAGAAATCCTGCAAGGTGAGGTCAGTAAACGTCACACAGCTCGCTCACGTTTACCAACCGGCCGCTCTGTAATGCTTTATACCAAAGAAACCAAAGAGACGAGAGAGGAAAAGATCTAATGTTGGTGAGCTTTCTCGGCTGCTGTTTAGGAGACAGTTTGGATTTTACTCTTAGGTTTTGATTCATTACTTTCTGCTTGTGTGACACCAGAATTTCATTTGGGCAAACTGAGTGAATCTATGGCGTCTTAATCAGTGGGGATGGGACGCTCTTCTCAGTTGCGGCCCCATTTTGTGATTTATGCTGATAAGCCGGGTGTATTTTTTATATAAAAATCTTGGCTAGTGCAGCTTTAAACAGGAAAGAACACAAAGAACACATTCTTGTTTACAGCAGCACCGGAGGGGGAGTAGACGCAGGGTGAGGTTAGGATTAGACACATTCACTCTCTCTTACCCATGAAGCACATCCACTGAGCCGCTCCACAGCAGCAGCTGGGGGTTAAGTGCCTTGCTGAAGGGCAAATTGGCAGCAGTTACTGTGGGAAGGCAGAGCGGTGCTCATTCACGTGATCGGCCCAGATTTTCCCAGCAGGTTTGTGGGTTCAAACTAGCCGCACACCTCTCCCAACATCGCTGCGTTATGTGCCAAAAAAGACAGCGTATTGATTCACTCTTTGCCCTCAGAATCAAACGTACCCCTGCTAGCTTTGGATCGAATCCTTCCAGAGACGTCTCTCCCGTGTCCCCACCTCCACCTCCACGCTGTATCCCTCTCTGTCTTCCCACTGACTCAGAAACGCTGCATAGTCCTTACCATATTTGTGATGCTGATGTTATAAGCTGCGGGAGGATGTGGGACAGACTCCTGCTGGGTGGCCATGAAACGCTATGAAAATCTTACCACAGGCTGATTAAGAGGTGTTAATGCATTCAAATTAATGCCTGCTCCTGAGTTGTTGTTTTTCTTTATGTGTGTCTGCCTGCTGATACATAGTCTTGCTGTGAAACGTGGAGAGTGAAAATGGGGGGGGGGGGATTAGAGGGAGAGACTGAGAAAGAGAGAGAGTGAGAAAAAGGGAGAGACGAGAGGTTCAGAAAGAGAAAGAGAGATGTCAGGCTGCAGCCGCCTACACAGCGCCATTTCAGTGCGACGTGACGATTGTGACGGAGAGGCTTTGTAGTCGAGCTATTGACCAGCAGCAGAGCTGAATCAGATGCTGGAGCGGCTTTCAAGGCCACAAAACACAAACAGCGGCACGATGGGCGACGGAGACACAATTTCATGACAATGTCACAAGGAGCGCTGCAGCACTTTGGTCTCCAGACTGTTCTGACGCCTTGGATTCGTCTCCGTCTCATGTCTGTTTCCACTTGGACTCGGCTTGTTCTCAGCCACTGTTGGATGTCGACTTGGCTTTTTCCCGCCTATTGAAACAATTTCAAAGATACGCTTTTCTGCAGTTGGTCCACCTTCAGCTATTTTCTCCCCAGCACTACAAACAATTTAAGTGATTACACCTGTGTATAGTTATAGGTTGATATTCAGACTGAATGGCCATTTCGTTACCACTGCATTACTCGGCCTGAGTTTGCCTCCTAGTCAGCTGTTTTCTGTGTAGGGGGTACCAGTGACTGACATAGAATGACATGTACACTGCTTATTGGCTGGTTTGGTCTTGGAAGAGGACTTGAATAGGACTCGAATTGCTCTGGTCTCGGTCTTGACCCGCTTTGGACTCGGTCTTAAAATTGACTCGGACTTGACTAAGGTGGTCTTGCCTACAGCTGTGGTCGCACACAGCTACAACCGAAAGTAGTTTTTTAATTACATCTTTTCCCCCATAGCTCACTGTGGTATTCAATTCAATTCACAACACTATATACCTCTTCTCCGTCTGCAGAAGCCTGCGGTGCGTCAGGTGAAAGTCTGGACTGATGACACTTCCCTGGCAGTCACACTGATTTTGTCCCATTTGCAAATTCCTGTCCCTGCTGAGGGCAATACTGCCCCCCCCCATCCTGCTACACTTTCTCCCTGTGTATCACAGCCTTTACAGGCAGGGAAAGCATTTCTCAGTGAGCGGCGCTAAGAGATCTGAGCAGAATGAAACTCAGCATGCCTTATTTGATGTCCGAGCCCATTCTTTTTTAGGTGTGAGGTTCTCAGTTGATGCAATTATATACAAAGCGTAAACAATCCAATTTAAGCGCTGAAGCTGGTCGCCTGGCTGAGTTTGCCACTTTCTGCACCTGGGAATAAAATGGACTTATATCTCGCATAAGAAACTGTCCATCCCAATGGCAGATATTCCATTTCACTGTTGGGGGGGACAATAAACAGAAAAATTTCTGAAGGGAATTGCCCTTGAGAAATACAATAAGTACTGTTGTAAAAAAAAATACAAAAGTACTGTTGTATTAAATATATATAGAGGAAACCCTTATGTCTTCATTTATTTCCAAAATTATAAACAAAATTACATTGTGGCAGCCATTTTACATGCAGTAAGAAAAAAAGAATATACTTAGAACCTAATTACGTAGGGTAAGTTAATCTTAAATATTATATTATAGAAATATTACTGTTACCATCTACAAAAGATAAAGTATTTTGGTATGAAACCCCGCATTTTAATTTAACCAAGTATCCTGTATCATAAATACACGTCTGGCATTTGTAGCAACCAAACCAAACCGCTTGAAAATCGGTTGAAAATTCAGCGAGTTATGATGATTTTAACTGTGGATAGACCTCCTGCCTCCATAGACATACATGCATTAGGAGACGCAGCTGCCCCGTACCAATATGTTGGCAATATGAGGTAATGGAGCGAACAAAATGTAGTCTGGTTACAACTGTAAATGTGTTTTACTCTATTGAGTGGTAGAAGTAAAGAAAAATGTCTGACTCATCCTTTGTTTTAAGTTAACCTTTGCAAAGTAGCTACTGACTGGAGGTCAGCCACCACTGACACACACAGAGATTGCTCCACAGACACTCGTACCGAGGGCTAATGTGTGTGGGGGTTCGGGGATGGTAGACAGTGGACCAAACCACTGTGAGGCATATGAGGGGGGGACACAATCTTTTGAAACGCATTGTTTTGCATCTATAATTAGCACAAGTGCTTTCAATGCATATTATTATATTATTTAAAATTATATAGTTATGTTTACAATGATATATTGAGGGGGACAACTCTCTGTTTTTCCCAGGAAGGGACACCCCTGTCCCCCCCGTAATCTCCGCCCATGGTCCATCCTTAGCTTTGGATAGTGTGCGGGTTTCTGACCACTTTACTTCTGCTCTGGCTATGTACCTCCAGCATGCCATAAAAGTGCCAAGCTGTCACTATAGCCTTTCCAAAGACAATGATAAACCTTTGAAGATGAAGCTGAATATGAAACCTTCCCCTGCAGCGGTGGCACTCTACTGCAGCATCAGCTTCTGCTCTCATTGCAGGCTTTAGGTTACCCAGAAACTGGCAGAAAAAAACGAGAAAAGACGGTGTGCCAAACGGCGCTCTGGTGTTTCCAGGCTTTTCAGGGAGGCCTGTGGTGTAATTATAATCAAATCTGGCCATCGCAACGGGCAGGTGATGAGACGGATGTGTCCAGAAAGTGTGAGGCATAGAAACTGAAAGGCCCATATGCCCTTGGCAATTCAGGCCTGTTTTGATGATGTGTTTTGCAGCGGCATATTTCAGATGCACAGCGAGGATGCGTGGAAATGGATAAATCAATGAGGCCATCTGGGGAGAGGAAGTCAAGATGAGCAATGGTTTAATGCTGAGGTTCATTCGACAGTAGCCTCACAGACCTAATTATTCCATTCATTACCAAGATGGAAAAAAAAAAGAAGAGATCCTTGTTATTGTCATGACACAAATCAAATGATTTTCCTTTTTTAACTTGCCTTTAAGGAAGATGGTGTGTGGGTCGTGTCATCTTTGTAAAAGCATATGGTTTGTTTTGTCACAAATTAAAAGCCATTTACTGTAATAATAGCACTTCTGACAGTTGGGTTCTTTGTTGTCTTTGCTTTGACATGACTTGACTTCAGACCATTGTTCAGTATTTCCTCTTGTTTAAATACTTGGTATCAGTTGGTGGCATTTTATTCTGATTGGACATTGTCAAAGACTTTTTGTGTATCTGAAATCTATCTTAGAAACAGGAAAACGACAAAACGACATAGTTCTTCCCTTCTCCTTTGACAGCATGGCTACAATGCAATGTGTGTCCAGTGTTCACAAGAGTGGATGTGGATCCTTGGACACTTTCCACTGCGGGATGAGTAAGCAAAAAGTAACTACATCAAACTGGAAGGCAGTGTCAGTTCACTTTGGAAGAACATTTTTACTTTTGAGCACGCACACCTCCATAAAAGTTCAGGAGCGGCCAACCTCCAGACAGTGTCGCCCGGGGATCTGCTGTCGTCACCGGCAACCAGGCTTTCTCCTCGCTCTCAATATCAATAATTACGACCAGGCAAAATTACTTAGTAGGATGCATAATATATCTGGGCCTACATCACCTTGTTTGTATGTAAGAAGTGATAACTATGGGTCCCCAGAGTAGCCAAAGTTGGTGGTTGACCATTCCTGAACGCCTAAAGAGGGAAGCATAGTAAAAAATTCAAATGTGAATTATATTCCAAATTGAACTATTGCTTTTAGCATTTGGCCTAATGCTGCAAACTTTCACTGGAGCCTGAAACAACACTGCAGCCAAGAATAAAGCTTTTTGCTCATCATAGGTGTTCAGTCACTAAGGATCCTCTCCATGGAAGCAGCATTCAAATACTCACTAGTCCATACCCGGGGATGCGCGTGCCACAACTACGTGCAGACTTGCCAAAAATGCGCATAAACAGCATAAATTTGGGAAAATGGAAAAATCAGCTTCGTCAGTCCCTGCCTATGCCAATGCTCAATGCCTATGTGCAGTTTCAGATTGATTGGCCAACCCACTGAGGAGCAAAATGGATGCAGACAGACAGACAGAAGGACAAAGTTTTCCTCATTTTATAGTAGGATGTGGAGAACCAGGGAATAAGACAACGTGAAGAGTATGTCCATATAAGATGTAATAATGATGATTATAACTATATCTGCATAGCAATTATCTTCACAAAGTTACAAAGTAAAGTTTTTGCAAGTAGTGTCCATTTGTCACAGTTTGCTACACTACATTTGCTAACTGCTAACTGCCAAACAGATGGCTACTGGTTTTATAGCTCTGTGAGATCATTTGTCAGGTTAAATATGGCAGGAGGTACAATCGTGACAATGCAGTCATGTATTTTCAGTTATAGAAGTTGGCTTCAGAAGGAACTTGCTATTTTAACAACTATTACCATTTTTAAACCTTTATTTCATGGAAAGAGATTAGCGCCCACACAGACTGTGAATTTGAATTTGCCATGCTCATATTGAACAGCTGAATTAAAAAAAAACAATTTGTTGAATAAAAAGTTTTCTAATTAGTATTTACGAGCCAGCTGAAGTTCTGTCTTCATCTTGTTTCTGTACTTTCTGTAGGTACCTGCCTGCCTTTCAGTCGGGAACTCGTCCAAACATTTGTATCAAAAGACTATGGAAACTGGCAGTAATAGTGCCAGTAAGCTCTCTGATATTGCTGGATTGAATCTATGCTTGTTTGTTTTTCCTAAGTCCCCAGATGTGTCTCACACAAGCGGCCATAAATTTTGAAGCCAATAAGGAAGTGGCAGCAGTTCCTCTAACGTCCACTAACTAGAGGCCGGCTCCAAAAAGACTCCAAACCGCCCAAAAGTCAATGGGACCACAACCCAACCCAACCCTCAATAAGAGGTTATGGTCTCAGTAGCTAATTTCACTTCTTCTAATGTGTGTCCTTATGGCGATTTTCAAAATAATTGTGTCATTAACGGGATATAACGTTTATAAAATGGGGTTGTTTTCCTAGTGGATGACAGGTCGCCGATTAAGACCAATAGCAGGCGGCGCCGCGGCTCTGTGGACGACCCCCGGCCTCACTTTGACTTTGGTGGTGACCGTAAAAACACAATCTCCAGGCTTCAAAACGGCCCTTCAGAAGCCTATGGGTGACATCACACTCACTACATCATCCTTTTTTTTAACAGTCTATGGTCTCACAGAACTGAATTTGAACTGAATTTGAACTGAGAAAACTGAATTTGACATAATAAAGTTAAATTCGACCATAGTCACATTCGGTTTCAAGCCACTGCATTCGATTTCACATTGTGCCTTACAAATTAAATTTTTGAATTCATTTATTCAACAAATTCATTTTTTGATTTCAGCGGTTAAATATGAGCGTGACAGAATCAAATTTATGCAATTCAAATCCAATCTCTGCTGACACTAATCTCTTTCCATATTATTTATCCAGGGAAAGTTGATTGAGCGTGCATGTTCTGTTCCAGCAGAGCTCTGCTTCACACTCTCACACACACACACACACACACACACACACACACACACACAGCTGGCACCAGTACAACCATCTAATAATGGTGGCCACTGAGCAGCTGCAGTGGAGCGGTTGGGGGTTAAATGCCGTGCTCAAAGGCTCCTCGGCAGCAGCTGTTGAGTTAGTGGAGAGTCTTTCTCATTACTTTCCCCATCCATATGTCTCCAGCCAGTCTAGGGATTCAAACTGACAACTCGCTGTTTTTCTAACCTCTAGTCTACTGCCTCTGTGAAAGTAAAGTAAGTTAAATATCTAGTTTTATCATTTATTCATTTTGTTCTGATTTACCTTTCACCTAATATTGTGAAACAAAGAGACCCTGGTAGAGACATTTCAGTGAAACAGATGTTGAGGCCCTGTTTTGAAGGTTTCCAATAACATGACTTGGCTCTCATTGCTTTGTGCCAATTGGTTGAAAGTACTTAAGAAAATATGCAATGGTCCAACCACAGATCATTTCTTTGTATCTTAGAAAACTATATAAGATCAAGCATTCTGTTTTTGAGTTGAGACATACTGATGTAAGCTTTGGGTGTGAGTTTATGTCTCCTTATTATTGATTCAATAATAATCTCATTAATCTTCAATTCCGTCAGTGCCTGTGTCTCTATTTTGTGCATGTGTCCAGTGTTTTGACAGATTTCCACGACACCTCATCCTCAATTTTGGATTTCCACCTGATTTATTAACACTAATAATTAGGGATGGGATGATATGCTTATCTCACGTTTCAATACAACCACGATACAATGTAATAAATAAAAGTCCAATGACTTATGAATTATGTTTATTTCTGAGACACAAATCTTTCTAGCGATGGCATTGGCTCGCTAGAATGTAAACAACAATTTAAAAATGTCATTAAAAAGTGCAAATAATATAATTTGGATACAGAAATGGGGAAATTGTGATGGTCAAGTGTCTCATTTGTGATTACTACAGCAGAATAAAATGGAGCTAATATCACGATTCATTTTTCTGCCCCATGATACGTATTGTCACATTTTTTTATTGATATATTGAATTTCAATATATTATCCCGTCCCTGGCATCAACTGCCAGGTTCATCAGACCTGACTCAGGCATTCAGATTTAGTATTGTGGCCTTTACAGAGTTTGTTCTTTATTACCCTATATTAGTTTATATGTGCTGTAGGAGCCGTGCCAGTTTAAATACTGAATATCTTTGGCTTTATGTATGACAGCTCAGATATCAGTGGTAATGAATCTGAGATCCACAGATTTGTCCAGTGGTATGACAGTAAATTTGTCATTGTCAGTGTCAAGAAAACAGAGGAAAGGGTGTTTGACCCTAAAGGTATTGGTGATCACCCATAATCACTCACAACAAGTCAGCTCTTAAAAACACATAGGGGGTTCACACAGACAATACACCGACTTGGAGCGTGGACGGTGTTGGTTGGAGAATCAGTGCATCTGCAACAAACACACAGCACTAATATCTTGACCAACAGGTTGTGGGATGTTTTCATGAACATAAGATCCATAAATGAATCAATAAATCTTTCTCTTTTTAGTTCATCTTACAGTCAGACCATTTCACCAATAGATACACTTTCATACACGTATTCACACACAAAATTAATTTCTGACCTGCTTTTAGACCTCTCAGGTCACCTGGGACCGGTCTGTTAGTTGTTTCCAGGGTGGAAACAAATTCTGGTGAAGCTGCTTTTAGTAATTATGCTCCCAGTTACTGGAATAAACCTCCAGATGTGACTCCCACTGTCAGCTCTTTTAAAAGTCGGCTCAAAACATTCCTTTTGTCTGTGGCCTTTTGCTAAATCATCTGTATGTAGATGCAACAGGTGTTATTATTTTTTTTATTATTTATTTATTTTATTTTTATTGTTCTTACTTACCTATTTTATCTTTCTTTATTCGAGTTGATAATGTAATTTTACCTGACAAATTATGCATTTTTGTGTTTTATGTGAAGCACATTGTATGAAATGCTATATAACTAAAGTTTGCCACAGGTTCAGGGCATTTGGTGTGAGCCAGAAGGTGTTGCTCCTTGTTTACCAGGCTGTGGTTGAGTGTCCTGCGTTGCGGCATCACAGCCTGGTTTGGTGGCCTCGGTGTTCAGGTAGCCACGGAAACCACCAGGACTCAGGCACCACCTCCTCCCTTCCAGCTGGTGTTTGAAAAGGCAGTTGTCAGGCAGGCAGAAAAAAAATCCAGCTCCTTCCCTTTGGTAGACGGTGTAGCGTCCCTCCACATGTACATGTAAACTAGACAGGCACAAGTGCTCCTTTGTCCGGCTGTCCATCAAACCCTGAACAGCAGGTCAGGAGGTCAGATCAGGAACCAGTGGCAGGAGTGTAGTTAGTGGCAGGAGTGTAGTGTAATAGTGGTTTGCTCATGTTTTTACATTATATGTCTTTATCTTGTATGTTTTCAATGGAAATGTCTGTCAATGTGCACAGCAGGCATTGTTTACCCAAGACAAATTTCCTTTGTGCCAATAAAGTTAATCTTATCTTATCTACTGAGGCAAAAGGCACACTGCATTGTGCACACTGCATTGTGCACTCTGCATTCCCGCCCTGGAAAATTGTGCGTGCACGATTATGTATTTGAAGTTGTTTTCGTGGAGGTTTACTGTAGTTGAATGTGTTTTGAAGTGCCAGGCGAAAATGGCTCCCAAAATTGTCCTGAGCCCTTCAGAATGTTTTGCAGCCCTTCAAAAAGCCCCTGGGAAAAATGTTCTCCTAATCAAAAGCTGTCTTGACATTAGATAATGGCAGTTTGCAGACACAACAACTTCAATGCAATTCAATGCTTTTTGTAGGTACAAAGTGAAAATTGGCTAAAATGTTTCTAAAATCTTCAAGGTCTGGCAGATGTTCAGAGTCCCTTTAAAAATGTTCTGCTAATCAAAAGCTCCAGAAATGTACAATATGTGACAATTTGTTGGCGCAAATCATGAAAAGGATTGATTTGTCAAAATGTGTTGAATATCATAGTATAATATATATTATATTATAATATAATAACCATAATATTCAAGACTAAATGAAGCCTTCTCATAAGTTTACATCTGACAAGTGACTCCTTCCTGCATCTGTAGGATGTGTTCAATATATCCAAGAAATATATCCAACATATCAGTGTGTCTAGTGTGGGACAACACACAGTCATTTGTGCTACTTTTCAACACAACAGATGTAAACAGTTATTAAGCTATTTGCATATGTTTTGTTCAAAAGTCACATTAATAATGTGTCACATTAATAATAATTATTTAAAATGTCATATCCTTTTAAAGCCATGAACTTCACACCCCTGAAAAGATAAAGAAAACTTTATTCTTGCTTCAACCAGAGAACCAGAACCATCATGAGTCTTTAAAGCTTTGATCACTTGGTAATTGGAACAAAGTTCACAGTGCAAAGATTGACTGAAAGACTGTGGACCAAGTGCTAAATTGCTCTATATTATAGAGCTAAATTGCCCTATATTATAGAGCAATTTATAACTCTGATGTCTGATCACAGCAAATGCTTATAAAACTGCAATTGGAACAGCACTTCTACCTCAATCAGTTTTTAAAAAAAAATCCCTACAACTGCCATTCTTCTCTTTAATAAAAAAAAGACATAAGTTATAACTCCAAAAAGCACTGGAGTGTAAAAGAGCCACATTAAGTAGGCCATAGTAGTGCAAAGTTTGAATCAGAGCTCTGGAGTAAATAAGGAGGAGAATGTAGTGCAAACATAAATGGGCAAAAGAAGGAAGAATAAGAAAAAAAAGATGCTAAATAATAAATATGTGGTAGAACAGTTGTGCGCAGCGTTCAGCGGCACACTAATGAGGCCATCTGGGGAGAGGAAGTGTGGATGAGAAATGGTTTAATGCTGACGTTCGTTCGACAGTAGCCTCACTGAGATGATTATTCCATTCATTACTGAGATGAGGAAAAGAACCTTGTTGTCAGTGTCACCACACCAATCTCACCTATTTGTTATTGCAATTATCTCCTGACCATAATCATAGTGAATTGCAGGTCAAGGCGGACTTGCAGAAGTGAAGCCTCATGGTAATTTGTCACAACTCACATGGCTAAATTCCAGTATGATATATCTCCACTGAGTGTGCGCCTGCGTAGTTCAATGGCACTAAAAGTACAATCACACCTACAGTTAGGTTTCTTTTCTTTGTCCTGAACCATAGTGGAAACATTTACTTGCTGCATTTTTGTATTTGGTTCACATTGACCAATTACAAGCGAACCAGGGCTTGTAAACAAAACTCACATGGACTCACATGTCATTTGTTTATTAGACAGAGTTTTGCTGACCTGTCATCCTGCCAGGTTACAAATTTTGGCGATCGAGGGGGTCAAAACAAATCCGATTCCACTTCTTATAACCAAAGCTAAGCATGATGGACTTGTCTGTGCTCTTTGTCATAATTTCCCCTCTCTGGTGTTCATAACAGCTAAGAATACATGAAGTAATAGCTGAGTATAAGCATCAGTCCAGGCTGCAGTTTGCCCTCAGTTCATTTTGTTCTGCTAGGCTTTCCAAGCATGAGGAACTGCTGGCTATCAGAAGTCAACATCCGTCCTGCTATAACCAAACTGGGCATGTTTTGCGCTCGTTTCCTCCTGGATTACAGTCTCACTGCTAATGAGCTGCACCTTTCAAATGGTTTTGTTCTCACCCGGCCAAACGAACCCGACTACAGGAGAAAACACCTGAGACCGCTCCAAACGTGCTTGGTGTGAACGCGCCCCGACACTGCCAGGGTTAGGGGTTTGTTTCCCTCCAGGACCACCGATGCTAAAAGTCTCGTTAGACATGGTACTGTAATGTACTTTGGATGAAAGCGTCCACCAAATGGCAATTTAATAGCGTTTGGGCATGGTTACACTGTTGAAAAATCATCCCTGTGCAGTTTTGGGCATATTGTGACTAAAGTTTCATTACTGCACATAATGGAATCCAACCACTTATAGCACCATGAAGATGAAGGCTTTTCCTGTCAATGTCAAAGTATATCTCAAGGCGGGAAAGTGACAGTGTATAATATCAGGTCCACTTTGCCAGTATGACACTCCCCTTCCCTCCTCCCGATATGCATGGGTCATTTCATTTGTAATGAAGCCCGCCGCCTCCCACACCTAAACGGTTTACAGACTCGTGAACCATGAGCAACACGGGGGAAAGCGGGGGTCCTGTAAGTGGCTCAGGAAGATGTCCCGTATCTGGAAGATCACAGGTTAGACCACCACAGGAGCCATGTGTCCTGTTAGATTGGGCATGAGCAACACTCTGAACCCCAACTTGTTAAATCATTGAAAGTCACTCCGGTTAAGAGCTTCAGCTAAATGCCTAAAATGTAGGACAGCGAGTGTCTGCATGGCCTCCAGGAATTTCGATGCGTTGACTTCATGCCCTCATTTGTCATTATCTCCAGATTTTCATTTTCGAAAATGGGGTCTGAGGACCACCAGGGGTCCTTGAGGGGGTTCCAGGGGGTCCACAGCAAATTGATGAATTGTTAAACTTCACCATTATTTCATTTACAAGAACACAATTAGACTGTAGAAGAAAAGACTGTTTTGATCATAGTTTCTCTGTTATCTCTCTACCTACAATACAGATAGTCATGGAATTCTGGAAAAAATCATATCTAACAATAAAAAATATTCTCAAATTTGGGTCAGAGAGACAAAATCTCATCAAATAGGGGTCTGTGGCTCTAATGTGGACTAAATTTGGGGTCCTTGATATGAAAAAGGTAGAGAATCACTGCTGTATTGGGTTATAGCTGCGTGTAACTGTTCTTCCTACAGGCGTTATGGCGTCTAATTTGCAGTTCAAATGACTGCGCACATCACATCTCTATCTTGCTCTTTGATCTTGCCTATATCAACAACACTTTCCATATAGATTTGTTTGTGCCAGATTTCTGCCTGGTGTACTGTGGGTGAAATGTTTGTGAGATGAAATGTTAGAGTTTTCCCATTACAGCATTTCTCAACAGGTGACTCATCGTCCAACGGTGGGTCACGAGCCGTTCTGAGAGGGTCAAGTTCAAAAAGGGAGATGTGGTGTTTTCTGGGTCGAGATGCCATAGACAGAGGAAAAAAAATAAAATAAAATAAAAAACATCCTGATGCAAGACTGGTTGAAAACGGCTTTCCTGTGATATCTTGACCAACAGGTTGCGGGATGTTTTCATGAGCATAAGATCCATAAATGAATCAATAAATCTTTCTCTTTTTAGTTCATCTTACAGTCAGACCATTTCACCAATAGATACACTTTCATACACTTATTCACACACACACACACACACACACACACACACACAACTCTATTTCTCTCTCTGAATTTGTTTTTCTGCTATAAGTGTATGCAAATGCAGCCTCATTGGGAAAACTTTGTCTGTGTCTGTGTGTCTGTGTGTGTGTGTTAAAGTGCATGCAAGTGCATGAGCATTGGTATAACAGTCTTTATCTCTCCCTCTCTCTCATCTCTGTGTTTGTACGGGCATAAGCGAATGCAAGTGTGTCCTCATTAGTAAAATATTCTCTCTCTCTCTCTCTCTCTCCCTCTCTCCCTCTCTCTCTCAAACACCCTTGAGAAGATGAGGCGGTCAGTTTCCTGTTTCATTTGCCTCCGGTCATGCAAGGCTGCCTCAGTGTCTCTGGCCGTCTCCCTGCACTAAATCAAAGACAGCGTAGGGCGGCCAGCCATAGCGGTGACTCCTTTTATGATATTCTATAGGATCTCGGTCATTGAGAGGAATGTGTGCGGCCGCTAAGACTCACCGATCCTCCCCGGGGTCACAGGCGCCCGCCGCGTGAGTCACGTTCACGACCGCCGGCCTGCTTCCCTCTCGCTGAATTGTATCATCGAAAACCTCATTAAGCAGCAACACTAGAGAGCTTAAAGTTTATTCTGCTCAACCTCCTTTAGGTTTGTTATCAAGCTGTGACAGTTTCCATTTGCAGGTGTTAGATACTGTTTCTGCTTCCTCTCCCCCCTCTCTCTCTCTCTCTCTCCCTCTCTATCTCTCTTTCTCTCTCTCTCACTCCCTTCCTCATCGCAAACATGACACAGAGTGTCACCAGCCACTGATTTGCAATTTTGTGCAACCCCAGCAACGGCTGATGTTAAAAGGAGAGAGTTAGCTAGATGGTTTGAACTGCATTGCAGCAAAATCATTTCAAGAAGTGCCCTAAACCATAAAATCCTGCATGAGACACAGTCTTGTTGTAGAGTTTCAGCATTTACATGAAAGCCATTCCAAGTTCTTAAATGTGATATTCGAGAGACTTTAATGCAAATGTGAAGCGCTGTCATGAGACTGTGTGGTCCTGTGTAGCTCAATGGGCAGAACATGACACTAACACTGCCATGGTTAGGAGATCCGTTCCCTAAGTAACTCAGTGGGTAAGGCATGACACTAACACTTGGCAGGGTTACAGACTAAATTCCCTGTGTAGCTCAATAGGTAGAGCATGACATTAACCCTGTGTTCACTCTGCAAGCAACATGATCACCAAGTCTGCCCAAGTGTGTTCATTTCCTACAGAGCTGAGTGACCAGGGAAACTCAGCTGATGTGTGGATGCTCAACAAACTTGTGTTCTTCCTTGTTTCCCTACCCATGTGATTTTGTTTCATGACCCGCAGTTCTGTCTGGCAAGTGCAAAATGGACAACAAGTTTATTCCAGCCATTCAAAGCTTCCCAGTTCTCCACAGCTTCTATTCGAAAGACTACAGGGATAAACGTCAAAAACGATGCTTGGAGAATGGTTGTATCTATTGTTGGGGTCGATGGTAAGCTCTGACATCATTTTATTGAGTGTGTTTATTTTCTTGCTGTAAATGTCCCTAGATTTCCCTCTATGCCCTCTTTTTTTCCCTTTTTAAAAAAAAAATAGATACGATCAGTTTCAAGCTTTTTTAGATTTCTGAAGTTCCTGATTTGAAGCAAAATACATCCTTGAAATACAGAGAATGAAAGACTGTTTCTGCCCTACGTTTATCTTCCCTATGACTCGTTTCCTCTCCTCCCTCACTACCATTCGTCTCCTACTATACCAGGAAGCAACTCAGAGGAGGTGAGGAAAGGAAGGGAGGAAAGTAAATGAGACAAGGAGGAGAAGAGAAAACAATTGGGACAGTTGTTTCCTTCTATCACCCCAAAAGACTCCGTCAGATTACAGATGAAGTGGCCCAATCACAAATTTACAGTCCTATAGCCCAGTGATTCTCAACCTTTTCCATATCAAGGACCCAAATTTATTCCACATTAGAACCACAGACCCCCATTTGATGAGATTCTTGTCTCTCGGACCCAAATCTGAGAATATTTTTATTGTCAGATAAGATTTTGTCCAGAACTCCAATGACTGTCTGTATTGTAGGTAGAGAGATAGCAGAGAAACTATGATGAGAACAGCCATTCTTCTACATTCTCTAATTATATTAACTTGTTGTAAGTGAAATAATGGTGAAGTTTAAGAATTCATCAGTTTGCTGGGGACCCTCTGGAACCCCCTCAAGGACCCCTGGTGGTCCCCGGACCCCACGTTGAGAACCACTCCTATAGCCAATCACAGGGCTTCATCTTGCCCAGTCTATTAAAAGTGAAACAACCTATTGTTTTATTGCACTGATGACAAAGATTATATTAAACAACACTCTGTCACTAAACCTAGTCTGAGTCTGCATCTTATCAGTAGGATTACACAGGCGTAAGATACAGTGTGTAGGCTGTAATAGTCTACAGACATTTCATGGAGTTTAGGATTAAGCCTACAGAAATGTTTTCAAGTAAAGATACAATCAAAAATATGTAGCCTATAATCTGCAATCTTATCAGTATTAGCCTGTGATATTCTTGCAAGCAAATAATCCTGACTGTTCTGTTTGTTATTGTTGCTGATGTCATCTTAAAATGTAGCAGGGCGGAGCTTGTATGTGGTCAGGGGCCGTGGCATGGGAAAACACTTCGATAAAGGATACTCCCATGTTTCCTTCCACAAAGCTGCAACTATAGGAAGCAGCTTATTTTGTTTGCTACAGTATTGGGCCGGTCGGCAAAATGGTGGGACAAACATCAGTTTCTGGGTCACGAAGGAAAGGAGGAGGGAGTGAAGGAAAGGAGGAAGCATTTCTAGGGTAATGGGACGTACCCCTTGTCTGATAAGAGGTCAGTGAAGATGTACATATGTGTGTGTGTGTGTGTGTGTGCATGTGTGTGTGTGTGTGTGTGACCTAAAGCTGTGTTAACTCATCAAAACAATGTTACGTTATGACAGGCAATACCAAAGAAAGCAAAATACATGATTTGCCTGTTTAAATCTTGCAGTGTGAACGCGGGGTAACCCCACCATAGTCAGGGTTCATTTCCGACTGGGGATAACCACAGTAAAAATCTATGTATTCATGGTACAGTAAGGTGTTTTGGTAAAAAGTGTCTACTAAATGGCTTATTGTACATGCAGGATTTAATTATGTAGGGTAATTCAGTGGCATATAACCAGGAAACAGTCAGATACACCTGTGGCAAAACGGAGGGTTGAGGTTTGTTTGCACCTACAGTTCTCACCCCCACAGTCGGGGCCATAAATATTCATTTGGCATGTATCAGCCTTTAGGGATTAATCCCAGTACGATGGATAAAATACAGAAAACAAAGCTACACGAGCAGCATGTTAAGTCCATTACATAAAGTCGCAGGTATTGCCCACAGGAGACTAATGGCTTTTTATCAAGGATCCCTGGAGGGCTGCAGCCCTCCACCTCCAACAGCACGGCTTCCATTAACACAAGGCAGGTTCAGTTCAAGAGCACATTTTCCAAAATGCACCTGCTTTAAAAGTAAAATGAGTGACATTAGTGAGACAAACAGCCCACGCTTTTGCTCTTTCATTTTCACAAAGAGCCACCTTGAAGACTGTGGTTCTGGGTGTAATAAAAGGTTTCTTACTGTTGCCATTGTAATTGACATAGTTGACATGGTTGCTTGTCATGTCTTGACAATAAAGCTGTTAAATGTCACAGAGCTGTATATATTTCATCTTTTTTTAATGATGTGCAAAATGTGGTGAAATGCTAAGATACAAAAGTGGCAGCATTCAAAAAGGAAATTATGACCAACCATCCAGGCTTTAGTTTCCATCACGCTGCCTCGATACAAGGTCATTTAACTCAACGTCCTTGTTAAAGCAGAAGTACAAACAGACTCATCATTAAACAGCTGCTTTCAAGTGAGTCACATTTACATTTCAATCTACTTCATTAAGCACAGACACTGTAATCCACAATGTATTTTACAGAAACAGATCGGCGTTAGCTGTACTGCACACACTTCAAAAATAACAGGTTTAGTGTTTACACTTTGCTGCCAAACCAAACTCACAACACAACTGTGCTGTCGTCAGGCCGCGGCTGTGGTAAGGCACCTTGAACAATAAAGTCAAGGAAAACTTATTTCAACAGCAACAGCAAAAAAAAAAAAAAAAAAAAATAAATCTGCTTCACTGCAATAGAAATAGTTGTTGAGGAGGATTGGCATACTGCTGAGGAGAGGCCATCTAGAGCCAGGCCATCATCATCAGCATGGTGGGCAGGTTGGACTGATTCAGAATTGACAATGAACGATCTATCATGTTTTACCGAATTAGCGCATTTTATTTTTTGTTCACTGGACGCTTGCTGTGATCAGGATCCTGACATCACCACGATTCCTGTTTGTCTGTGGATTTTTGGAACATATTGAAGGAAAGGAGTCGCTATTTTGTGTGCGAAGTAACTCCACTTCCGTTAAAATTCAAGCTGTTTGGAGGAATATATGCAAGCCGATTTTACCAGAACACCCTACCGATTAGTAATAAAATCTCAAATTATATTTTCCGATGTGTGGTTTTTGCCGATAAGCAAGGCAAAAACAAATTGCCAGATTTTTGAATGGACCTTGGTGTGGTATAAGGAGGGCCTTCAAACAACAACAAAAACACACAGCCTCGGCCCGCTCCTGTGTTTTCGAATGCAGAAATCTCCGTGGCTGTTCACTTTGTTTCACTCAGTACCAGTCGGGAACCTCTGCTGATATTAACTAGTCATATTATGCTTCAGTAAAGCAGAAATATTACACATTTAACCTTTAATTTCAGTAGTAATTAGACTGAAAGTTGGGAATACTCCAAACTCCCAGAAAAGGAGGAGGCTTGACTCTAAATGTACAGCCAAGTCATACTGGGGATTAACGAGTTTAACATGGCGATCAGCATCAAACCAGCAACAGCAGAAGAAACTCCAAAAACAAAAAAAAGAGCACCAACACACTGCGATTCCCTCTTCTTCACCAAAACCAATTTTTTTGTCCCAGCCACCATTACAGAGAGGGACCTCTATTTTGTTCTCAGCGGTGTGAGCCTGGACCCAGCAGTGTCCAATCTATCCTCCACTTTACCTCCTGCCTGTGTCAGCACCTCTCTGCCTTTATTGTGCCAGCTGTGATCTCGCAATTTTGCCTCGATTTAACAACCAAAACGAGGCGGCGGATGATGAGGCGACAGATATCTGACCATTATAAACCTCACATTCTGCCGTATGTGATGTCTTGGATGCTGAAGGGTCATGAATGTGATCGGTATTATTATTTCCTTTAAAAAATACAGATGATTACATTCTCAAATTCCTGTATTTTTGTTAGCAAAGGCCGTACGACTGCTAATAAATTCAATAACGTCAAAAAATTCCACAAATATTTGTCGTTTCACACCAGCAATTTCTTTGCAAGTGCTGATGACAACTTTTTTGAACAGTGGATATCTCATGAAAAGAAAAGAAACTCTTCATTTATTTGACTGTCAACCTTTCTGTCAGAGCTCAGTATGAATCTGCCTTATCTTTATAAATGTCAGCATTAACACCATCAGCCTAAATCACATTCTTCCTGTTCCTTTCTCTCTTTTATATCATGTACAGGTACTAACAAATATGAGTATTTCTAAAGAGGTTAATAGTTCTGTTTCTGAATGCTGCTTTGGAAGAAAAATCATGACCCAAGGTTCATCATTTAATACCTCCAAAAGATAGATTATCCATTTTGTGAAAGCGTTTAGTCAACCAAGGACTCCAGTTACCTACTATCCTTTAAAAAGCTCCCTAATTTCTTTTCATTTTCCGCTATCAATCATTTTGTGAGAATCGGTGTCACATTTTTCAAATGGCGGCTAACATCACCGCCAAGAAGAAAACTCTTTAAATGCAAAGCAGCTGAGTGTACAGTAGGTGAAACATCACAGTTTTTTATCCCCAGAAGACACAGTAACTACAGTAGAAGAGGAATGATCTCATTTGCTCATGTCCACCTGTTTTTCACCACTGATTCACTGGAGATGATTTCAGATGCATTCGGGGTCCATCTTTTTTAATTTGCCGGTCTGCAATCAAGCCGGAGTGGAAGGGTTTTCCCCAGAGGATATCGTCAGAGTATAATTATTTTTCCCCACTAATTAGTAAAACATCAGAATTACAGCAAATTGAATAAACCTCTGTTCTGTCAGAATGACGGCAGGCATGGCGACTGCTTTTGGATTTATTGCAGCTGCATGTTACAGCTGCATCTAACAGTCTCTCTCACACACACACACACACACACACACAAGCTCCGGCCCCATATCTTACAATAAAATATGTTATTGTATTTTCTTCTTTTTATCGTTCATTCTTATGTGTATTTATGTCCACTTTCTGACTCTGGACTTTGCTTGACAACAGACTGCCCTTCATTCATGTTACCTCAAAACATATTATGCTGCATTCAGTATACAGTAATAATGGTTTTATCAAATGCAGTATCTACCAGCACCAAGCACTTCCACTGTGAAAATATCCATTTCCAAGTACTGCATCTTGCCTATTATGCCAGCTAAGTTGAATTATGAGAGTAAAGTACATAATGAATTACCATTTTATTATATCTCTAATAACTTTAATAGCTATTGACAAAAACCGTGGTTAGCTCACTCTGTGCTCAGCCAACAATTACCAAACAAATTAGACTCTGCGGTTCCAGGCACCCCCGTTGTTTGTTGTCTATTAAAAGCACAGATGATTCTTATTGGAAAAAACGTCACAGAAATTGAGGGAAAGCCTCATTATCAGCTTGGTTTATTTGTTTTCAGCTCGGTCCCATTATGTGAAACAGCATTTTAGATGAGCCAAGGTTTCTGCCTTGGTTCCGCGGTCGGCAGAACGGTGTCCTTGGTACTGTCATGGGGAGCGGTGTTTTCGGCCTTCATGCTCTGTGAAACTCCTCCCCGCACCAAACTTTCCCCTCCAAACTCACTAATGAGGCAGAGCCAGAAGTCAGAGAGCTGTAAGGGCTGAAATGTGCTTCTGAGGGGCGTGCGGCCTGCCAATTTAACATCCCCGCGTCTTTGTGCACCCATCAGCTTCCCTATTCGTCTCAAGCTAAGCCTCCCATAGGTGTCTGACTGGTACGCCCGTCAACTTCTGGCCAGTACCACAGGAAAAAAAACACAAAGTGAGGGACTTTCATTTTCCCTTGATAGATTCAAGTGGGGCTTTCGCTGTGGGTGGTTCTCATGCCCTGGAAATAATTCCTTGAAACCATTAAAAAAAACACTACTGTCACTCCCGGTGAAAGTAAAACCACCTAGCAATTAAATGACAATGTGCACCATTTGCACAATGAGCAGCACTTGAATAGTCAGAATACATTAATTTGAACTCACGAGAGAACGATTTGATTATTCCACCGATGCCCCTTTTCTAGCTTTCTCTCTTTCTCAACATTCCCATTTATCATTCAGTTCTAACATTTGACTAACTAAGCTTCCTCGGCGTATTTATGCAGTACTCTGGTGGGATTGGAGCACTTTATGGCGTCTATAATACAGCGCTGACACTCCTATTTCAATGGTTCACCATTCTACCTATAAACCGAGCTCCATTAAGTCCAATAAACTAAATACTTTGCGATCCATCATCTCCCCCTTTCTATTTTCGGCCTTTGCCGCTGAAAACCTCCGAGCATCATTCCAATAAAACTGTGCAAGCGAATCGGAAAGCAGAGCGGCAGTTAATGTTACTGTTTAATGTATGGGGGGGTCACAGAGGTTTCTGAAATGTTGAGGAATTGATGGGGAGTGTGTGGGGGAGAGAGAGAGAGGTGACGGAGTTGCCTGCGCTTCATATCAGAGGAATAATTCATGTAGAGAAAAAAATAACAATCTTGTGACATCTGCCTGTGGTAGTGATTACTGTAGATATTTTCACCGTTGCCACTTCCAGTGAGCGCAGTGGCGTCTCTCTCAACTCTCGTCTCGGAGACGTAGGAATAACAGCTTTTGATTGATATTCTGGGTGTGGTGGTGCTTACTGCCAAAATTGCATGTCTAAACAAAAATGTGGTCTATTGAAATTCTGATTCAGGCTTGCCCTAGTTTTCCCTCATATACATTTATATTGTTTGGGGCGGGGCTTGGGAATGGGGACTTATCGTATAAGATATTATCTTATAAGTAAGTGCGTGCTAGGCAAGTACCTTTCTCTATTCTTTGGTGCTATGATATCTCCGGATGCTAAGAGAGACAGGCAATCTAGATAATAAATTCTGCTCTGTAATCAGCTTTATGTTTGCCTTGCTGACAGCGGCGTCAGCAGGGAAGAAGTTCCTCTACATGGCAAAGATAAAGTGATACGTTCCCCGCAGCACCTTTGATAGGAAAATCTGTGTGATCATGCAGAGAAAACAACATTTCTATAGGTGATTCTCTGCGCTGAATCCATTCTGGTGAGATCATGTTGCCATAAAGGAAAGGGAAGACAGCCTCAGTTCTTTCTCACAACCACCAAATGCTCAGAACTAACACTGTGCTCACTACTTTCACTTCATATCTAGTCATGTTTACTTTTAGTGGTGTGATTTTGCAAAATTTTAAGGGGGCGTTAAATAATCGTTGTAGCTGAAAGCGAGCGAGTCGTTTTCCCCAGCTAGTCTACTCGCTAGGACACTCTGCTTGTCATTTTTCATACGGTCGTATAAAGGTTTACTTAGAGAAAATATTTCTTCATCAGCTGGGCACAGAGGTGAACTTGTCATGGGAAATAAGTGTTATCCTCTCTTAAATCGACCTCTGCTGAAAACCAGTGGGAACCAGGGAAAACAGCAACATCGATAAAACACACACACACACACACACACACACACACATCCCTCCTGCCCCCTTGAATTACGGTGGCCTGTAATTGACACAAAACAATAAAGTCACATTTTCACAATGGAGATGAGTACGCTAGCTAACTACAGCAGAAATCCAACAGAAACATCTAGTGAAGAGGTATTATATCACCATACTAAATACTGGAAAAATAAAGCAATTTCCTTTTTTTTAGCCTTGGTAGCTGAAATGTCACCTGTAGCAGCGTCCTCCATCGCGGAGCAGTTGAAAATGCCAGTAGGAGGTGGGGGGGGTCGTCTTGAAATGCCAGTGGGTGGAGAGAGTTTGTTCCAAAACAGAGTACTGGCCAGAAAGGGAGTTTTTTGAACCAGACATTTCAGCACCTAACTAATCATAGAGTCACTGATACTGATCAACAACCCCTGCAGATATATTATCGTCATTTTGTGCCCCGAGGCAGTAAAAATCGTACTCAATGCCCCTTTAAAAAAAACTGAAAAGAACAACTTCAATTTGATTCAGCTGGTAGCAGGTGCACATCTCTCCTGAAGGCAAGGTCACAAAAATCTTCCAGGCTGTAGACACATCCAGCAGTTTTGAGTTTCTTCAAGAGCAATCGAAGAGTCAAACCCTGAGCAGCATGGTGACTGATAGAGTTGCATTTGGGCCAATTAGGTCTCAGCTGGAGCAGAGCGGTCACACCTGCAGCGCCTGTGAACCTGGGAGCGAGGAGGGCAGACAGAGCGATCAGCTGACTGGAGCCATGCAAGCAGACATGTGCAGGGATAATTTAAAAACAATTCTCTTCCTTGCAGAGACTAAACAAACATCCCTGTCTGCCTCGACCATTAAGGTGTCAGATACGTTTAGCGCTGAAGGTCATCCTGAGGCGCGCCTGACCCGATGATGCAAGCAGATTCAATTGAAACGCCACAAAATGAAACTCTTCATGAGGTGCCTTGTGTTGCCTGTCTCTCCCGATCCCTCATCTTGCCCAACCGCCCGCTAAATGCATTGCAAAGGATGTCTGGCTGATATTGAGTATATTGATGTTGTCGGACAAAAACCTCGCGAAAAGTAAATTATACAGGAATGGGGCAAAGAATGCTTATTTCCTCATTTGGCACCTATGTATTTTTGAAGTTACTTGATGGGTTTTTAATAAGTTTCAAGGGTCCCTGAGTCATGACACTTCATTTATCATGTAAACTTTCTGTTCACATAAGAAAAAGAAAAACAGGAAAATTGCTGGCACATTGTTCTTTTGGCGATGGCAGGAAAATTGTATGTGCCTCAAAAACCTCATCATCTCACCTACTCCCTCCCTTTGTTTGTGAAGAAAGGGAGACTAGAGTCGAGCTACAGTACATGAGTAGGTAAAACCATGTAAGGACAAATAAATCAATGTATCCTTCCCTAACTTCAGAGCTCACATCACTACCTTGGCTGAGCGCAGATCACCCAGGGGTATAACCTAGATGTTTCAGGGACGGGAATGAAAGGGGAATTCAAACACATAGCTTAGCATTAAAAATAGCACTGTTGTTTTTAACCTCATTGAATATATGAATAATGAAATAACCTATAAAATGCTTAATTATTCCAAGGATGAGTGAAATACAGTAGTTGGGATGTTGAGCTTGGGATGCATGAATGAAACCAATAGTCAGAGGGAGGCGATGTTGGTATTTACATGTGTAACCCTCATTCTGTCTGTATTGGCTGGACCTGTCAATGGGTTGCATTTCACATTTTTCATAGTATTGTATGTAATGCATAATCGATTCAAAGGCATCATTGCAAAAGAGAGCTCAGCTGTCAATTGGCCCTCCCTTAAGTAAAAAACCATTAATATGACAACTGTCTTTTTGCGACTTAATGACAAACTAATCCAAACTAATAACCAGTGGTGGAAGAAGTACTGAGATCTTTTACTTAAGTAAAGGTAGCAATACAACAATGTAAAGATACTCCATTACAAGTAAAAGTCCTGCATTCAAAATCTTACTTCAGTAAAAGTACATAAGTATTGGCAGCAAAATGTACTTGGAGTATCAAAGTAAACGTACTCTTTATGCAAAGTGTCCCCATTTAGAGAGTTATATTTTTCATAATTTATTGGAATATTAATACTGATTTACTGACATACATGTACATGTAAGCAGCATTTTAAAGTTGTCAACGTGAAGCTAATCTTAACAATTTAGCTATACTTTTGGGTAGTCTAATCTATAACAATGCTATTTTATAGTTATTTTATAAAGATGATCAAATGTTTTAAATATAAAATATTGATCTGAAAAGTAACAAGTAACTATAGCTGTGACATAAATGTAATGGAGTAAAAAGTACAATATTTCCCTCTAAAATGTAATGGAGTATAAGTACAAAGTAGCATAAAATGGAAATAAAGTACCTCAAAATTGTACTTAAGTACAGTACTTGAGTAAATGTACTTAGTTACTTTCCACCACTGCTAATAATAGTTACACCATATCTACCTTATAAGTCTCTCATAATTACAAAATTGCCAACTTCTTGTTTTGATCCTGTAACTACAACATTATACCCGTAATTATTTTATTAGTACCCCATATAGTAGTTAGTAAATAGACTGCTATTTAAAATGCTGAAAGAAAGAAAGAAAGAAAGAAAGTTTCATTCAGCTTGGTGAGTTGACTGCCCTCCTTCAGGCTGGTTGTACCCACGTCACTGTGCTGCTTTCTGAATGCCAGCCTGAGACAGATGATTACCAGTTGTAACAGCAGTGGTGTTGCAGTGATTGTCAGGATAAATAGCAACGCTGCTGCATGACCGGCTGCTGATGGACGGTGCTTTTGGAAGATGGAACTCATCACGCTATCAAGTTACGGGTCTAAAAGGGAAAGCTGCTTTGCATACAGTCCCACTCTCCGAATGGGGCATTTCTGTGTGGTGTGTGGCTGTGGCTGGATGTGCCACAGCCAGTGAAGCCAGAGCCAATATGATATTAATCAATGACCTGGGGATCCTGAGCAAGTACGGTCATATTTGGAAATGAATGTTCAGCCTTTCTCGTGCCCTCAAATATACACACAGGCTTTTTGTTCAGTATGATATACACAATATGGGCAGTATGATTCAGTATTCATGATACAAGGGCAACATATAACTCAATGCTCCAGTAAAACACTCCTGAAAACATATTTTTATCGGAAGGCCTGTCTATAATAACTCTACTATCTTGTATTTGTATTTTATTCATTTATTTGTCTATTTATTTTAATGTAAACTGGTTTTATCTTACATTTTATCTGAGCTTTTTTTTTTTATGTTTTATCTTCACTTTGCTTTCATCACTTTTTGTTTTGTTTGTGTGAAGCAGTTTGTAACATTTGTTTCGAGAAGTGCTATATAAATAAAGTATTGTTATTATATTGGTATTATTATTATTATTATAAGATGCCAGTCCTCCTCCCTGCTCCTCTTCTGACAAACTCTGACTTTGCAGGTTCTTTTGCAGTGGAGGCAGTTCTTCATGGTTTTTATATATAGAGAGTTTTTCTTTCTCCTCAGCTGGACATTTCTCAGCCATGATGCATACATTGGGGGGAAGGCAGAGGGACACACTCGCCAGGTCGCCAGTCCATCACACAGATAGACAGATAATTATACCGACTCCCCAATGTCCGGACTCCTGCAGATTGTGGGGCGCACTCCCGCCAAGTCCAGGAGGGCTTAGGACTGTCCCTTGTTAAAAACCAGCAAGTCTGTGAGGGATTTCATGAGTTTTATAGGCATGAAAGAAGACTTTTAGAGAGTCTGCACCTATGCAGGCAGAAGTATTATATTATTAACCACATATATACTGCCTTCCCCTGCCTCAATAGCTTCTGTTGTCGTTCCATTGAACACTTATCCCTGAACTGCTCTGGTTAAGATGCTCAGTAGATGACTGTGGCTGTGCTGCCCAGCTCCCAGGTCTGAATGTGTGAAGCTGTATGAATGCAAAGCAGGATGCAGCTGAAAAGGAACATGCATGTTTAGCAAACCTTCACTGCCTTAAAAGGAAAAAACCACCTTCAGATGTTCTTACACTGTTATCATCTATCTGTGATGTTCAAGGCAATCCAGGAGTCATTTTTTGATGAAGTGTTGTAATTTTTTTTTTTTTTTGCTGTACCCACTTTCCCTCAGCCTGCCTCGTCTGCTTCTACTTCAGTTAGTGATTTCTTATATTTCCCAGAATTCCTTTTGACAACCCCCAGAGAACGGATGGAACTTGTTGCTTTCAGCTGTGGGTTTTGCATGTAGGTGGAGAGAGTGATAGCATAGCAAGAGCAAGAGAGCGAGAGTTTTTCTATAGTTGAGAAAAAGTGAGAGTTGCCCCTTACTGAAACCCAACCTGTCTTGTGGCTGCATTGCATTCTGGTCTAGTGAGGGTACTTTTGGTGGAGAAATTGGTCTCTCTGCCTCTTCTGCGATGGATTTCTCCCTGTATGATTGT
Source organism: Centroberyx affinis (assembly GCF_046629955.1). Lineage (NCBI taxonomy): Eukaryota > Metazoa > Chordata > Actinopteri > Beryciformes > Berycidae > Centroberyx > Centroberyx affinis. The sequence goes on from NW_027281970.1 coordinate 241,157, forward strand.
TGAACGTTGGTGCAAAATGGCGGCTCTAGAAAGAAGCCCTCGCTCTTTTATTCTGAGGGACTGACACAAAACCATTGATTGTTCACCATTGATGTTTTTTTTGAGAGCTGTTTTAGAGAGCTGAAAAAAAACCTCTCAAACTCCATTGTGGCTGCACTGGACATATCTCAAAATGTTGTCAAGTTGTCTACATTCGGCTTACAGTTATCCACGGGAATCAGAAAAATACACAGCCAAACAAAGGTACTTTGCCAGTAACTGATTTTTAACAGTGTTAAAGTGTTTCAGGATGGATTTTTCCTCTAATAAAAGGTTGAAAAATAACATCCTTGTAGCTTCATGGTCAGGCTATTGAGAGGTCCCACTGAGCGCGGGCAGAGTGTGTGGCGCTAAGCAGGTGCCACAGAGTGTTGCAGTGTCAGAACAAAGAGCAGCGTTTCAGTTTGCCCTGGCGACTCCTCTCCCTAAAGTGCATACCGTGCATTTGCAATGTCACGAGTTTGAATCCCAACTCATGACCTCTGTCATATCTCACTCCCTCTCTGCCCGCTCCATGCTGTCGCTGAACACCATCTTATGAAGCAGAAATGCCATTAAAATTGTCTTAAAAAAAAGAAAAAAAAGAAAGAGCAGTATTCCCTGGAACTCTCTTCTAAGGTTGAGTGAAACGTCACCCAAATGAAGAATGGCAGCGATATCCAGCCCAGAGGACAGCTTCCTCACTCCGGCTGTTTTTCTGAGCTCGATAAATCAGCTCAAGGTTCCACAGTGATCCTCTGTGTGGCAGTGGAAGGGGATTTATCACTCTCAGATAAAGGCTTGGTCCTCGTCAACGTTCGCTTTCACCCTCCACTGGGAATTTATGAGAACGGGTGCCATTGTGTGTACAGCCTACCTAGTTACGCCGCAGAGTGCAGAGGCCCCCGCAACAAGACAATTCATGGTGATTATATGCTATAATTTCATGTATTCTGAGGATGGCATTCAAATGTGTGACACATGGTGTAATTTGACACAGTGCAAATGAGCCTTGAGTAGAATCACATCAACTGGTGCCACTGGTGATTGCAGTTTCCCCGCGGTGTGCAAACCCTCAACAATACAATTCATAAAGCTTATATTACATCTTCCAACAGGTAGACAGAGTGCAAATTAATCTGCCAGCAACATGCGAGAAACGGTGCCAGTGTGTGTGTGTGTGTGCAGACATCCAATTTCACTACGGAGTGCAAAAGATTGTTCACATTGCTTACACTACGCTTGTATTCTGAGGTTGCCATTCAAATATTTGTCACACAGTGTGGCAGAGTGTAATTTAACACAATGTAAGACAACCTACCAGAAATTTACAATGTGTCAAGTCACTTCATAACATAACAGCTGACTATTGTCGGACAAAAACCACACATCTAAGACTATGCTTATTTTCTCATTGATGCTATGTGTTTTTTTTTAAATACACAGCAGAGTTCTGGTTTAAAGTACCCAAGGTCTATGAAACTTGCTCAACACCTACACACACTCAAAATGACTACTACTACTACTACTGCAGTTTCATGTAATCTAAGGTTGTCATTCAAATTTATGTCACCCGGTGTGGCGATATTATTTGTAACAGTGTAAATGAATGCCATCTGTATGACTGTGTCTATGTAATTAATCTAATTACAGCTGTTAGCCAAACAGAATTAACCTCTGCCAAAGCTATTAGTGTATACACTCAAATACTGTAAAGTAAATGCTGAGCTGCATTTTGAGACTCTCAGCTTCCTCTGCCAGGGAAGAAAATGGATCTTAGAAAGTTTTTTATTGTATATTTTATATTTTTAAGTTATTCTTGCACCACTTTTCTTTATATCTTTTCTTCCTGGCTGGCTTGGTTTTTGTTGACCAAGCATTTCTCTATCATGTGAACACTGGAGGGACTCAGGAATAGTTGTTAAAAGTCTAAAATATAAAATTCAAAGCACCAGGCAAGAGTTTTATGTAAACAACATGCACCCATCTTATCAGACTAAATCCCAAAGTGGGGCTGCAATAGAGAGGAGCGTCCCATCCCATTTTAACTAACCGCCATAGATTCGCCCTGTTTGCCCAAATGAAATTCAGCTGTAGGGTTTGGTCTCTTCTCCACCCACAGGAAGTGATGAACTGAAACTTAACAGCAAAATCCAAACTGTCTCCTAAATGAAAGCTGGACTCACCAACGTTAGATCTTCTCCTCTCTCGTCTCTATGGTTTCCTTTGGTATAAAGCAACATACACCGGCCGGGTTGGTAAAGATGAGCGAGCTGTGTGACGTTTACTGACCTCACTGCACAGGATTTCTGGGTATTGGAGTTTGAATTTTTCAAACAGTTACCTCTCGGAGCCACCAACGTGCAAAGTTGCCTTATGCCGCTTTAAATATAAATGCCATTTCAAAAGTTCCATTCCAAAATGAGATATCCAACAACAACATACTCTTACAAACTCATGGCTGGCATGGAAGTATAAAGCACATTATGGGTTACTATTTAAGTTAAGACTCATAATAAGAATTCTGCTTGGAAATAGCTTTTGATGATAGATTCATCTGTGTTTTTGAAATAATAAACTGCATTATAGGAAGCAAAATATTTCCAAAATAGATAACCAGCGTTTTGGCATGAAACCCCTCATTTACAGGCTTTTTTTTTTTTGTGTTTTCCTGATAATGAAGGATCATTTGCCACAGACCATCAACCTTATGCTGCCACAGCTTCATCATCATATCATGTTCTCCTGCTTTCTTGAAAATATAGCGCTTCCCTGCTCATTAGCTGATGTCCTGAGGCACAGCTGTCTCGATTTTTGCTCGAGAAGCTTTTGTTGTTGACCTCTGGGTGCTTTCGCCACCTCTCTCTCTCTCTCTCTCTCTCTCTCTCTCTCTCTCTCTCTCTCTCTCTCTCTCTCTCTCTCTCTCTCTCTCTCTCTCTCTCTCTCTCTCTCTCTCTCTCTCTCTCTCTCTCTCTCTCTCTCTCTCTCTCTCTCTCTCTCTCTCTCTCTCTCTCTCTCTCTCTCTCTCTCTCTCTCTCTCTCGCCTCCAGGTAGACAGCGGATCTCTGTGTATCTCTTATAAATGTCTGTTTACGTTGCTGCGTTGGAGCACGTTAAGTTGCCTCCGTAATAGGCAGCAGCGCTAATGATGTGAGTGTGAATGCAGTAGCTGCTTGTTGTGTTTTCGGGCTGTAACCACACATTTGCTTCCCAGCTTTGCTTTGATAAGCTGTTTTGGGCTCACTTGTGACACAACTTATGGTGTTTATATATCACTCCAAAGCAATCCAACATTTGAGGCATCTCCTGAGGGCACTGAGCGTTTCATATGGGATGCGTGATCGTTGCTGTCATCACTGTCTCTCCAGCTGGTTCGGTCAGCTAAAATGCTCCATTTTACATCCTGCTGTTATTGTTATGACAGTGGGGTTTTTTATTTTATTTAGCTGACTCAGGTTACTCTCTGCCTCATTGAGTCATATGCTTAGTCACTGCAGGGCTGGAGGGCCTTGTACCACGTCTCCTGATCAAAGGGGCTTGACCATCAGCAAAACAGCACCATAGGCCAACTGCAGCAGGCTGACATGAGGCTGTGAGATCGGTTTAAACGTGTACTGACACTTCTATGAGCCAGGATAGGTGCAATGTGTGCATAAAATTTGAAGTGCTCATTTGATTTCAGACAAGCGTTTTTGTGTGTGTGTGTGTGTGTGTGTGTGTGTGTGTGTGTGTGTGTGTGTGCGCCTGAGTGTGTTTGGGAGGTGGGGGTGGTGGATCCTTCTGTCACAGACCCAGCCCTTGCAGGTTTGCTTTTGCATGCTGTTCATTCTCTTAATTAACTTTTGTAATACTACTACATGACAGTTCAGCTAAATTTCGAGCAAATCTGATGTGAAATCTTCAGGGTGAAATAAATTGTGCTTGCTCGACAGGTAAAACACTCTCAACGTAAAGCTTCCCCGACGTGACAACAGTCTTTCAGTCTCACGGCGCCTTGCTGTGTGAATTTAACCCGTCGCCCACCAGCATGTAATACAACAATGTTTACACCATAGGCATAAAACATAACAGATGTCTGAGAAGCTAAAAAATCTTCATGGTGACCTCTCCACTGTTATTATAAAGCTCTTGTTTTAACGGGAAATTTCATGATTAACACATTCTCATTTGCATCAGCGGCCTGGGGGAGTAGCTGCAGAAACGCAGCCAAGCCTGGAAGTGTGTCTCGGTTCCTTCACCGACCAGATTGTCCCAGCATGCCCAGGGACTCAAACTGATGGAATCTTGGTCAAAAGCTTGCTTCTCGAAATATTTGGCTACCGCCTCCTTGAGATATTTGCAGTTTTGTTCATTTCTTGTACCATAAATGCCCCGATAAAATGGATGAAGAGGCAAAAACGAGGGCATACAAAGAAGATGATGAGAGGGAGAATGTGGAAGAAGTCGTAGATTAGGTCAGTGGTTCTCAACGTGGGGTCCGGGGACCACCAGGGGTCCTTGAGGGGGTTCCAGGGGCTCCCCAGCAAATTGATGAATTGTGAGACTTCAGCATTATTTCATTTACAAGAAGTTAAAACAATTAGAGAATGTAGAAGAATGACTGTTTTGATCATAGTTTCACTGTTATCTCTCTACCTACAATACAGACAGTCATGGAATTCTGGACAAAATCATATCTAACAATAAAAATATTCTCAGATTTAGGTCTGAGATACCAAGTCTCATCAAATGGGGTCTGTAGCCCTAATGTGGACTAAATTAGGGGTCCTTGATATGAAACAGGTTGAGAATCACTGGATTAGGTTACTTCTACTTCTACTCTCTATCACCAATTGATAGACTAACACACAGTGATTCAACCTATAATCCAGTTCATTTATGGCAGCAGCAACGGCGGTTTATGTGGAATAAACAGAATAAGAGCAGCGATAGCCACCACAGCTGAACAGACAAAGAAAAGAGCAGCGCTTACAGAAACTCAAACTTCATCAATAGAAAATCCAAAGAGAAAGACGTGACAGTATACTGGACGCACTGACTGACAAATGATGTCTGGGAAAATGCAGTGCAGAAACACCACAGCAGTGACTGTTTAGCACCAAAGATGTCGCCAAAATATAAATCAACAGTGGTTGTTGGGAGAGGACAGAGTGTGCCTGGTTCTCTTCTCCCTTTGTCTGGGGATTTGAACCGGCAGCCTCCCAGCAACAAGCCCCCTTCTCTAACCTTCAGGCTGCTGCGGCCCCATTAAATGAACTCATGCTATTTGTAGCTCTGTTCATTCCCACTATCAGCCACAATAAATGGGAATATATTGGCCTGGGGATGATGAGGGCATATAAAGGGGATAGCAAGGATAGAGAGAGAGAGAGAGAGTGTGTGTGTGTGTGTGTGTGTGTGTGTGTTTTTTTTTGGGGGGGGGGGTTGTGAGGAGGGCAGTCCTGACTCAGCTGAATGGACCGTCAATGACACAGACTCCTGGATGTGGGTCAAGAACACACACCTCCACCCCTAACCATGCAGACAGTTGGAGCCTATTAATTCGAAACCATGAATGAACAAAGCGCCATGTGACTCGAAAATTACCATAATATGTAAATTGAAATCAAGCAATTACGGTGGGCCATAGTGGTGCAGCATTTTAAGCCATTTTTGCCTTAAGTATCGACATTAGCTTCACTACAGCGTGCCCCCCAGCACATGATAATAATGATGATAAATAATTCTCCCCCCAGACTCCGGAGCCTAAAATACTCCTCCTCCGGCAATTCTAAAACAGGTAACAGGCTCAGCTGTTAATCCTTTAAATGTGAGGAAGAGATGCTTATACATATTCATGCGTATTAATGCACTGCCGCAACCCAACCTGACAGGGGAGCTTATTAAATTCTGGTTCTTTAAAACCGCCATGACATTCAGGAGTCTAAATCCTGGCCTAACCTTGTTAGCTTGTGTAAATAACAGCGATGTGGGGGAATCGTACCGCTGCACCCTCGACACAACGAGCCAAATGAAGATGTGTTGTGGCATTTTCACCCAGGACAATCAGTCAAAACACAACAGAAAGAGTATACTTGTTGTAGGGATGCTATGCATGAAAATCAGCCAGGAAAAATAATAACGTAATATAATATAAAAGCACTGCTGGCTCCATTAAGGCCCTCTTAGCAGAGCAGTAAGCAGCGCAAGATGATGTAACAGCAGCATTATCATGAAAATAAAAATGTACATAAAAAATAACACAATAGGCTCGAAAAGACAAGATTTTATCATCTTGAAACCAAAGCAGTTACTGTTCGATGCGGAGATACCTGCAGACGAAACCATCTCACACTGCAGCACCATTTAAACCCACATCTCACTCGACTCCAGCAGACAATACAGAATCCATTCTGCACTTAACCAGAAGTCACTGAGTTGTCTTCGGCAATCGAAGTGTCAAGGACCTGTATGAGTCACAGCTGCTTAAACCCAGCAGAAGACATTAAAGTGCAGTTGTGTCTCTCATCAGCTCGTTTCATGTGAGCGCGTTATCAGCCGATGCGCACAAAGGCCCAGATTCTGAAACTAATAAAGTATAATAACAAGCCCGGTAATGAGGAGGCACTTCCTGACGGCACTTCATAAATTATGCAAATCTGCAGACGAGCAAAGTGCCACAGCTTAATTGAGATAGCGTGGGGTCGAGAGAGACCGGGGAACATCACGGCCCCCTTTTCACTTTCATCCCACACACACACACACACACACACCGCGCAGACGCGTCTTTAGGCGCTCTCTGAAGCAAATAACCACAGAGAAACCAAAGCATTTTTTTTTTTTTTCTTCCAAACGCACGCTGTCATTGTTGTTGTCAAGCGTTTGCCTTTGACAACTTGCTGGTATGTATGAATTTATTTATTTTGTTCTTTTTTTTTGTTAGTTCAGCGGGTCGAATTGACAAAATTGAAAGTGGAAAAGAAAGCTGATGGCGCATGCTGAGGTGAGAAGCAGCCAGGTCAAATAAATACCATCTCTGGGTTCCCAGCTGTAGTGACTGCTCAGAGCAAAGTAATAAAATACGTAAGCCGAGCCGTCTGCCACCTTCTATCGCTCGGAAAGGTCAAAAAGCTTCAAGGAACCTTTAGGGGTTCTTCAGATTGCAGTCGCACACTCTGAAACCTAGGGGTTCATCGGGGGCTCCGAGATCCAAACAGAGCCAATGAGCACCTTAGGGTCCTTAGAAAAATGTCCCGTCTTTCTTCCTCATTTGTAAGCAACCATCTATACTTCCCCTACACTCCACACTGCAAAAAGGGCTTTGAGAAACCTTTAAGTCCAGTCAAGTCAAATCAAATGCATTTTTAGAGCGAATTTCATACAATGATGCAACTCAAAGCGCTTTGCAAACATCAACATGCATCAAAAGAGAAACATAAAAACAGCTGAAAGCATGAAGCAGCATGTTAGAAAGTACAAGTATAAAGTGGGGTTAAAAGAACCTAATCAAACGCAGCACATAAAAAGGTGTGTTTTTTAATTTTCTCTAAAATAAACATGTAGAGTTTCAGTGTTTGTGAGCGTTGCCTCCCCAGCCGTCTTGCTTCTCACTGTACAGACGATTAAAAGGCCAACGCTGCCTGATCTAAGACTTCTACAGTATTTGGCTCATATGCAACAGGCACATCAGATAAACACATGCAGTTGCCAGGCAGTTAAGAGACTTAAAAACCAATCAAAGGATGTTAACATTGATTCTGGAGCTGATTGGGAGCCAGTGTAATGAATTTAAAATGCGTTTAATGTGATCTGTTCTCCTCAACCCTGCTAAACCCTGTGCTGCTGCATTATGAATAGGATGAAGGCGACCAACATTTCTTTTTTTAAGAAGACGACCATGAGAATTGCAGCAATCTAAGCTACTGGTAATATAAGATTTGCAGTAGTTTCCCTGCGTCAACCTGAGAGACAAAATCCCATCTTAGGTGATAAAAAATAGATCTGGAGACATTGTTGACATGAGCTTCGGCATCCAAAATCACCGTTAGGAGTTCTTAACATAACCACAGGGGAAGCCCACAAGGTTCCTTGAGGAACCCCGTCACAAACGGTTCATGAACTCCAAATAAACTTCCATGAACCTCCAACACACACATTGAACCCTTTAGGGCTATTTTTTTCTTCTTTTGTCTTCTTCTGAGGTTCTTATTGGCTCCCTGTTGGATCTGAACTCCTGGCTTTTTAAAGTATCATATCAAGACACATCTGCAATGACTGTATCTACAAATGAAAAGTAATAACTGTCCCATTGGCTTGAGAGTCATTATGGGGTTTAACTGTTCATAATTCAGACACTATAATTGCATTTTGCGGGGGGGGGCTTTGCTTTTATTACTCCTGTTAAATCCACATTCGACATGGCTTTGGAACAGAAAGGGATTTGTACAACTTCACAATGAAAAGGATATTAACCATTCAGTGGATTTGATGGCTCTTACGCTGTAATAAGCCCAATTTTAGTGGGCAAATTGACAGCAGAAGCGTTACATCCGTCCCAGTCCAGCCTAATTCAAAGTGACAGTTTTTCGGACACTTTGTCCTCTAATATGACACCTTGTTGCACGGTGAATTACCTACAGACCGTCTCACAACAAGCATCACAAATCCTATTTTGACAGGAAATTCAGTTGCACAGGACAATGTTTCTTCTCAACAAATAAACAGTTGTTTATTTATTGAGATTAAAAACAAATAAACAACAAATAAACTGTTGTTTATTTGTTGTAGAGCCCAGGAAGCGATAGTGTTCCTACCTTTAGGGCCCACTTTAAGTCGGCCTAATAGCGCTTTACATTAAAACTAATCTAGAAAACAGGCTGTGTCTGACAGCTAACTGAGCAGCGGCCACTCAGCAAAATCCCTGATGCTGAGTCTGAAAAATGCTGACTTGCAGTAGATTTAACTGTTATTTAGCAAGGCAAGTTGACTAAGAACACATTCTAATTTACAGCATTACAGCCTGGGGGGGAAGTTACAAGGTTACACACATTCACACACACTCACAGCTGGGAGCTGCCTGGTATTACAGTACCACAGACTTGTACTGCTTGCCATCATGCAGTTTGGGAAGTGGGGGGGCTGCAGATCCTTGATTTTAGGGCACTTTGTTGGTAGATATGTAAAGGGGGGAGTGAGGTTTGATATTTAAAGGGGGGAGTGAGGTTTGATATTTAAAGGGGGGAGTGAGGTTTAAAAGCCAGAAATCTCAGCACCTGGTGAAGTAATTGTTGAGTCTAACAACCCCATTACCCCTCCACAGATATATTATGGTAATGTTGTGCTATGGGACAGTAAAGGCCTGACTTACTGCCCCTTTACAGAGGGGAGAGTGTTACTCATTCAATAACCCACCCAGATTTTACAACCTGGTCCTGGTCCCAACTCCCACCGCTCACAAGTGACAGGTAAGCCCTATCTAGCCCTGCTTAGCCCTGTAGTGGAAACCAGGCTAATGCAGGCTAGAGCTCCTATGAAATAAGGGCTTTTACAAGCAGCTGAGTCACTTTGTGCTTCCTTATATTTCCTTCCTTTGTGCTTCCTTTTATAAATTGTAGAGCAAAGTGATAGCGAGAGTCTTTGAAAATATACTCTTGGGGGGAGTTACTACTGTAACTGGAGAAGAAAAAAGAAAATGTCCATATAATGTAAAAGAGCATGTTCGCATTAAACACTTTTTCTTTCACTTTTTGTGATATTTATAGCTGAAGTACTTCTTTCATTCACAGCTGTCTGGTTCTGTAGCTTAGTGAGCAGAGCATGGATCAAGGCCTGGATCCCAACAGAGCCATCCACACTAAAGATATATGCTACTGTAATTTACCTTGATTGTCTTTATTGTTATTACTATTGCTAGTCAAATGCCATATCGTATTATTATGAATTAATAATATAATAATGTTATATAATAATTGTTGTTATCATAATCATGTTATTATAATGATTGTTTTTATTATGAATTAAATGTTGTATTTATTCTGTTTTCATTATTCAAAGTCAATGTGGTGTAGCTGACATTATGTCACAACATGTTTTGATTCGTTTTCCAGTTCTCTATAATCTCTATAACTTTTAATCTTCGTCTTCTGATTTTATCTGTAATCTAACAGCATGAAAAAAAACATTTCTATTAGAGTCTTAACTCTGGGTCACTTGCAGCGCCTTCTCATACTTCATGTGCGTCGGAGGCAGAGATTCATGAAAACTTGTAGTGGCAAACTACAAAGCCTCACTGTTCTCAGCTACATTAGACACCTCATTAGGCGCAAACAGCTGTGGGTCCCTTGAGCCTCACAACACCGCTGAGGCAAAATCATACATTTATAACAGTAAACAAGGACCTTTGAGTAAAGCTATTGTACAAGAAAAATATTGTTATTGAGTCAGGCATGTTGCTATTTCATCATGAAGGCAACAAGGCCAACGCTCAGCAAGTGCAACAGGCGGGTACTGAATGTGCTTTCAGTGTATTTTCACCTATACTGTAACTCAGGAAAGCCACGTCAATAGTACTAAGCCTGCTTAAAGCTGCAGTAGGCAAGCTTTTGATGTAAAAATACACTTGCTTTATCAGCTTAAATCACAAAGTGGCCTCCCTGATTTAAACCCTGTAGATTCTCCCTATTCTGGTATGGATGCTTCTCCAGCTGCAGGAAGTGACGAATCAAAACTTAAAAGTGAAATACAAATTGTCAGCAGAGAAAGCTGGACTCACCAACGTTAGATCTTTTCCCTCTCTCGTCTCTTTGGTTTCCTTTGGTATAAAGCATCACAGACCGGCCGCTTGGTGAACATGAGCGAGCTGTGTGATGCTTATTGACCTCACCTTAGAAGATTTTTCGGTGCTGAAACAGTTCCCTCTTGCTGCCACTTGGAGCCGCCAACATGTGAAGTTGCCTAGCGTAGCTTTAAGTTAATTCATCATGCTTTTTCTGCGACTGACATTTACCTGACATTATCGTCATTGTCCTGATGTGGTAAACCCCACCCATCTGGCACTCCAACAAGAGTGAAACAAACACTAAAAAGTATTTGAAACTACTTTAACCCAGGTCTGTTACTCAGTAAATAATTCTACCCCCCACTGCTTGCCTTAAATCTTTCTCCTTTGTTGTGCGTTGAGAAAGGTGATAGCCTAGATTTAGTGCGACATGGTCTGCCTCCCTATCAAGGAGGCTGATAAGCGCATCAGCCGCAGCCCTTCAAGCTAAGCGCTGCCGCTGGAAGAAAACCTTGCATCTTCAAAAAGTAAACTTTTCAGGAATTCAGAAGAATAGTCTTATTTTCAGAGTGACGTTTTTGAAATTTTATGATTTGGTTTTGAATGGGTTTCATGCACCCTAGGGTCATGACACTTGCTCTAGTTATAAAGCACCATGTAAACCTCCACTTCCAGTGTAAACATGAAAATTCCCAGGACTGGAGTTACGAGGTTTTCCCCAAAAACAGCTGCAGGCTGTTTGTCTCAAAGCGGCATTGTATTTGTCATGGTGGGGCCTCAACCTCTGTCAGGATGCCACATCAAGGCTCCAGTATTCATAGTAGCTGGGCAAGGCACAGCAAAGGAAGATGAATAAATCAATCAGCTGTCACAGACATCACTGGCACGCCCACGCACGCATCCAGGAACCGTCAGCTCCATTTCCACACAGAATTTTACCTCCGGAGATGCAGAGACAGAAAGAAGGAGGTATATGCAGATGAAAAACATGCATCTCCGAAAAATCATCAACATTGTTTTCTAATTAATGACTATGTTTTTTTTTTGTTTGTTTTTTATATCCACTGGCTTTTGATTTGATGACTTATCAAAACTTATCAAAGATGTCACAGTATCATCAGACTTATTTCCATTGTGGTTCACATGATGTATTTTATTCATTTATTTCCTTTTTATTTACTCATTTATTTAATAGGGGAAAATGCATTGAACATTGTGTCATATGTAATAGTAAAGATGACAAGGTTATTGTTTCATGAAATGTACTCAGCACTTGAAGGACCATGAAAATTTTACACATGGGAAACAGACAGACAGACAGACAAATGAATAAACAAACAAGAAAATAAACAAGTTACATAGGAGTTATATGTTTTTTTTCTTATGTTCATGTCCCTTTGAGGCAAACCCTTTCTGCTGTACGCAGAGCTGTTCTGTGGTTGGAGGATTGTGTTGGATGCAGCAGAGCAGCATCTTCTTGTGGTTTTTTTTTTTTTACATTTCAGCTGAGATAACGGCATGAAAATACCTTTCAGGAATGATGTCCCCACTGCGCCTTCAAAAGATTTTATTGCTCGCTCCGTCCTTGTGCGGCTGTTAGCAGACAAACACTGCACTATCATTTCCAGGCTGCAACTCTCCACGCTTTCCCTTCCTCCCTCTTAGATATTCAAAAACAAATGATCAGCTATAGCTTTGTGTCTGTGAGAGCAAACTCCGCTCTTGCCTGCTGAAGGCTCCAGGAGGGCCCAACATCATTTAGTGGAATTGCTGTGACCTAGAGTCGTTGGCAGATTTGGGCCATTTTCAGGCAGTAAATCCACATAATGATGTTTTCCACTCTTCACAAAGAGCAGCTCTGTTTACATAGCACACATCGTGCATCTTTAATATTTTAACACTCTTCAGTTTGGGCATCTGGGAACACCGAGTGGAAATCACACAGAAGTCGCTTTCACTCCATGCATACAGTATCCTCAATAAATAGGTGAAATGGCAAGTGTTCGAATGCTGAGAGCCGGAGCGGCCCGGTAGGGAAAACTTCAGGATGTTTGGGAAGCGTCGATTTCCTCTCTCCGCTCTGAAAAAGATGATTTGCATCCTTTAGAGCGGTTTGAGAGATTGGTTACTGACAGCGGCACGACTCAACGGCTACTTCACAACAATCTATAAACATGAGCTCCAAACTGAACATTGTTTTTGATCTGATGTGAAGATATGTGAACCCCGGAACCTGAAAACTTCAAAGCAGTCGGCTGCGCAGTGAAGTATCGTAATGTGGCATCCGCACATGAAATCTGATGACCAGCTGAATGGTGACAACTGGTGATGGTGATAGTTGTGAAATCTATAGACTTGAATCGAAGATCACCATAAGGTCAACAACCGCTGATGTAAACAGAAAAACAAGTATATTTTCTTGTAGATTAGTTTGAATTCACTACAATGTAGGAATGTATTGCTTAAAAATGTATGTTAATGTAAAGAATGGGGTAAACTCTAATTCCCAGCTAAAAGAGAGGGCAAACTGAGTTCAAGTAAATGGAGGGCCAGGGAGAGGGTGAATATGAAAGTAGCATAAACATTTTCAAATATTTCTTTGGTGGGTTTTACCACATTGGACAAGCACAGGAAAGAGGAAAGTATTTGTGTGTCTGTGGCTGACAACTTGACTGATATAATTCATCTTAATGCGGTAAACCCCACCCACCTGGGACACCCAGATCACAACAAATGCTAAGAATTATTTGGTCCAGGCCTGATTTCATGCTCACTTATACTTTGCCAAAACAGCTTTTCATTCCCCTCCGATGAACTCTGAATCCAAAAGTGTCCTAATCACTATCACTAATAATTTCTGATATGATACCTCTTTAGTCATTTTGATCAGCAACCGCTGGTGGTGTCAGAACACTGTGCTCCTTCAACATCAACAGCATCCTAAAAATAGCATTGATTTCCACCAAACATTTACTCACCATATGTGTGAATAATCTGTGAAACTGCTCCGGGTGATAGTCGGAGATATAGAGGCAATTACACAGTAATAGATTCAATCTCAGGCCAAGAGAAACATAATTGGAGAGGGAGCTCTCGCCTACGGGCCAGAATATTGTATATTGTCACTGTGATTATAGACACTTGGCACAGCACGGTGCTGTTAGCAATTTAAAATCAGCGCATGAATGGTTGACATTAAATAGAACGCTTTAGATCATGGCTTTGATTGCGCTGTAATGTTTCTGTGTCAATTTCAAAACAACCTATTTGTTTTCTTGCCTGGCCGGTTGTCTGTGTGATCAAAAGGAAACAGCAAACCAAGCTATGGTATTGTGTTTGGACCAAATGCAAATGTAATAGACGGAGTAGATATGCAAAAGAAAATGACAATCCAGAGGAAATTGAGAGAACTTTGCTACATTTTAAATTTACTTGCCCATTCAAGTCTTGTTGATTTATATAACCCTTTATCACAAGCATTGTTTTGAAAAGCGCTATATAAATAAAGTTATTATTATGTCTCAAAGGGCTTTACATACCATCATATACATATCATATACTGCATTACATCATATACATCATATACCATACTACATCATATACTACATCCTATACCATACTATATCATATACTACATCATATACATCATATACCATACTATATCATATACTACATCATATACATCATATACCATACTATATCATATACTACATCATATACATCATATACCATACTATATCATATACTACATCATATACATCATATACCATACTACATCCAACACACCTATGGGCATTTTCTTCAGCTCACCTGGCCTGCATGTGTTTGGACTGTGGGAGGAAACCCACGCAAACAAACTGCACAGAAAGGACCAGGGCTGTGATTCAAACCAAGGACCTTCATGCTGTGAGGCGACAGCGCTAACCGCCGAGCCGCAGAGCCGCCTACATGTCAAGCCTTTAACTGATGCTCTTACCCAAGAGTGGAATAAGCTTCAATCCCTACATCATCGAAGAAAAACCCACAGTGCCAGGATAATAGATGCTACCTGTTCCTGTGTCTTTAGAATATTCATGCAGAATAGAGAAATGCCGGGTAACTAATTTAAAACACCAGGCAGAAAAAGATTGTTTTTTTTAGCAAGCAAGGCAGGTATGAACAGTAAGGGAGAAGAGGACATGAAGTGTGTCTTGAAACGATGTGTTTGCAGCCCATGCCCAGAGACAGGGAGGTGGGAAGGTCATTCTTCTGGGGGAGGGGTGGGGGGGGGGGGTGGGGGTGGGGGTGGTGTCAGGACAGAGAAAAGGCCCTTGTCTTTTGCAGTAATGAGCATGAAGCTGCAGGGAAGGGAGGGATAAGCGTTTGGTAGGACCATGGCCTACACAGATTAGAGTTTTAGTTAAACAAACAATTCTCAGAAGCAGAGCAGCTCTGGAGGCAGAAATAATCCTCAATGAGCAGAGCCAAAGAGCCACTGATTTTTTGGAGCAGAAGTTTGCCAACTGGCAAGCTTTATAGCAAAAGATATAAATGCAAAATACAATATAATATCTTTTTACGTTCAGGTCAGCAGCCAGTTAACTAGCTTACCTAGATAGCTATTATAGGCTAGTATGGCTAGTTGAACTTGGAAGGTCTGCTAGGCTAAGTAGCTAACCTAGATAACTTTTGACTAAATCAGATTTTTTCAGTTAGTAGCAGGCTTCATATTAGCTTCCTCCTCTCTTACCTCTTGTCTTTTTCACTGGGCTTCAGTCTAATGTTACTTAGCTCGAAAAACTTTCTTCTTTGGCTCTTTGGTTCTTTGGCTCCGCCCACTATATCTTCCTCCAGAGCAGCTCTGCCTCCAAGAAATGTTTGTATCTAATGCCATCTTTATACAGAGCATGTATACCAGGTTATTGGTGGATCTGAGCTGGCTCTGTGTAAAGATGTCAAACTGGGTAAAACTATACAAATGCTGTGGTAACCATGGTAACCTTCTTGCACCACAACAAGCCTCCATCACCTGTGTGTAAGGTGCATGTGGACGTTATCAGCAGGAAACAAACAGTCAACTGCTGTCTACTTGAGATGAGGGAGAGCCGCAAACAAGAGACTTGATTCAGGCAGCTTAGCTACCAAACCTAGAAATATTAACGGCAACATCTTGAATCTATCGGACACATAAATGGCCTCGTTTTAAAATTATATCTCACATAAATCATCCATGAGATAAAGTTTATTGTTACATTAGATCCAGTAGTTCCCCCCTCCCACAGTGTAAAGATGGTCATACGGGGAATAAAGAAACTTATGGAAATTGATCATGATTAATTCTGGTTAATAATGGTAAATTCCTGGCTCTGCTATGGCATTTTTAACCAGGTCAGCTATCTAAAAACAGCTTTTCTCAAATACCAAGACTTCAAACATCTACTAAAGTCTTTATCAGGGTAGAAATTTGTGGCTATGTAGCATATGGGCATTTCAATACGAATTCTCTATTCAAATTCAGACTAGTGAGGCAAGTCTTGCACTCAATTACCAGCACAGACAGAAACACTGGTACAGATACACAAAATTTCTGAGTTTTGATCCAAATTTGACACATTTTCAACATTGTTCCCATTCTTTTTATATATCTAAACTAGTCTTAGGTTATTTATAATTGCAATAGAATTGCAATGTTATTGCCAAGCTTCCTGGTGAATCTATCAGGTTGTGCAGAAACTATAAGTGATAGAGAGTACTGTGTAAGTAATTGCAGAACGTTATGGTGTGTTATATAACTTGCATTGTCCCCTTGCACTGCCATGTGTATCAGTACGTTCTGTGCTGCTGTGTAAGTTGCTGATCTGTTCTCATGGCACCAAGACAAATTCTACACTACTCTACATTTACTTGATTCTATTCTACTCTACATTTACTGTACTTGGTCAATAAATAAGTCGTGACTAATTCTGATTGTATAGCCTCAAATTGAGGTTCATGCAATACATCTCTTTGCACCTCTTTGTATTAAATTTTTTTATCACAACGTACTATCATCAAACAAAAAAAAAAAAAAAGTTTAGAGAGGTTCGACTTCCCACTCTCCTTTTGAAAAGAAAAAAAGAGAAAAAAGGTTCAGTGTCTTTGTAGATCTGGGCCTGGATAACAAGGTCCTCCGCAGCACGAGCTGTGCAGGACCGGATCTATTCTTCTCTCATGGAAAAATGAAAGTCAGCCGCACATTTCCATGCTCCGAGTTTCATGCGATGAAAAGAGCCGGCGTGTCGGCACAAAGCGGCTTTTGTCCGCGTCCGCGCGCTGTACAACATTGTATATTGTGAGAAAGCAGCAGTGTGACAATCAATAAGCACTGTGCGGGCCAGCGTTGCCACAGGACCAGTGTATGCATGGCCGCGGGAAACCTATTTCCCAGAGTTCACGGCGTCACGCAGCACAGAGGGGACAGACATGACAGGCTACAGAGAACAGATGGATGTGCGTTGTCCTTGAGTTTGAAGTTGTCTTTCCTCTCGGCAATGCAATATAGCCTACTCAGACATGTAGCACACACCATGCATGCACACATACACACACACATTGACACACTCACACACACACACACACTATGAGAGGGAATGTGCATCATTAACCTAAATTACATTTGGGATTGAATGCAGCCTCTTGGCAATTTCGCAGTGGTAAATATTATGTTTTTGATATTTTTTCAATTATGTGAATATGTGAAGCTCTGGTTGTTGCATTATGATTCACTACAATTATATTAGAATTTCATTAGCACCAAAACAGATGTGGCCAACACACTGCATAAAATAAAAGCCTTAAAAAGTGATTTAACCTAGTATTTAGTTTTTTAAATTAAATTTTGCTTCTGCACTTTGCATGTCACAGGTAACCGTTTGAATTTTGAAGACTTCCAAATCCAGAAACCACCAGAGACCTTCCTCTGGACGGAGCACTCACTCACCGCTGTGGACAGTTTTGTATTTCGTTCTTAAATTTTGATTTATCACTTGCTGTGGGAGGAGAAGTGTCCGTACCAGACACTAGAATTTCATTTGGGCAAATGGAGGGACTCAGTTAGAGCGGATGGAGGGAGCGTATCTATGTTCCCAGGGTCCTAAGTTCCCAGGGTCCTATGTTCCCAGGGTCCTATGTTCCCAGGGTCCTATGTTCCCCAGTTCAATATTCTGTTAAGACACATTAACCCTCCTATTGCGTTTGGGTCAAATTTGACCCGTTTCAAGTTAAAATATTTCATAAATATTATCCAGTTTTTTTTATTAGAACAAGGCTTCAAAACAGCCATATAAACACAACAAAACCAATGATTATCATTTTATTTGATTTTGAAGGTCTCTAACCCTAACCCTAACCCTAACCCTAGAACTGGGGAACATAGGACCCTGGGAACATAGGACCCTTTGTCATGTTCCCATTATGTGCCATATAAATCTGGGGAGCATAGGACCCTGGGAACATAGGACCTTGGGAACATAGGACCTTGGGAACATAGGACCCTGGGAACATAGGACCTTGGGAACATAGGACTTGGGAATATAGGACCCTGGAAACATAGGAATGACTCCCGGATGGGAAACTCTTCTCTGTTGCAGTCACACTTTGTTGTTTAGGCTAAAATGTACGTACTTTTACCTATAAAAATCTTGCCTAGAGGCAGCTTTAATACAAGTGAAAAAAGTTCCATTTGTATTCACTGAAAAACAGATTATTTAAAGAATTTTCTACAAACAAGTGACATAGTCTTGATACTAGTGAGGCGCTGCTTTATTTTCAAGATGTTGCCAATTGGTTCAAGGACAAATATTGAACTATTTGCATTGGAAACAAGTGAAATGATCTCACCTCCATCAGCAGTCTTTACCATTTTTGCTTGTTTAAACAAAATAACATTGAACGACTCAGTACTAGATTAAACAGCTTTTTTTTTAAGACGAACGTGTTTACAGTGGAGCATTTTTCATGCAGGACGCTGCCCAGAGGGGTTGTCTGTCTGTCTAGATGGAGATAAATGCCCGCTGTTGCCTAGAGAGAGGCGGGCTGCTGACTGATAAAGGCTGTGTTTGGGATGAAGCTCGGCTGTTAGTGTTTACTCTAATTGTCCGGTAATCACTGGGTTTCCGTGGGAAGGAGAGGTTTCCCGCTGAGCTGCACCTGGACCCTGTTCCGGACCGATTATGGTGGGGAAGGAGAGTCCCGACCCGAACACCCTACGCTCCAATGACACTGGAGAAACAGGGGCAGGAAAGGGAGAGAGACAGTGGTAGAAAGTGCAAGTGTATTGAGTACACAGACTAAAGCAATGTTTATAGAGTATATTGACAGGCCAGGTGTATAGAGTGCGTGTGTGTGTGTGTGTGTGTGTGTGGTGTGCATGCGTGAGGAAAGAGAATTGGGGAGATTAAGAGAGACAGTGAGTATATTTTGAGCAGGAGAGAGGGAAGATGGATGTGCGTGTCTGTGTGAGAGAGAGCATGAGCAACAGAGAAATAAATGAACTAATAATTTAACGTGCTACGTGGATCACATTAATTTGTATACATAATTATAATTACAGTAAACAAACAAGACCATCAGCAAGAAGAGTGGCAGCTTCTACCATGCAGCCTCTCTAGACTGCATTTCACAATGTGAGCCGGCGGGTCGGGTTTGGTGGGAAATCTGCTGGATTGCTTTATAGCACAAAGAGATGTTGCTTTACGGCACAAAACAAGAAACAACAGAGTTTCTGGCAATAGCAGATGATGGAAAGGCTGATGGAAAAAATCACTTCCATCATGTTTATCCTCTTCAATAAAGACAAAGAGACTGAAGAGGCAAAGATCCTCTTGGCAAAGAAGCAACAGGGTTTATGGAAAATGTGGTCTTCATTTTGAGAAACACACTGACTAGACAGAGGCTACCAACCGTCTCGACCATGGTCTCAGTTATTTACAGTAATTATAGTGTAAATTTATAAAAGGTTATCACAATTAATCTGACAATGATGTATTTATGTTTAAAAATGCTACATCACCTTTAAAATGGTAATTCTTTGAGATCATCTTTTTTATTTTCTCTCCATCTTTGTTGCTCAGCGCTCATTGCTCTGGTGTTTCTGCACTGCACGTCTCAGAAATCACCTGTCAATCAAACAGTGTGGGCGGGACTGTGACTGTCTTTTTCTTCTCTGGATGATTGATGTTGATGCAGTTTGAGTTTCTCTTTTCTTTGTCTGTTCAGCCATGGTGGCTATCGCTGCTCATGCTAACTACCCAGTTCTTCTTCTTCTGTTTATTCCAAACAAACCGGAAACATAAAACGCATCACTTCCTGTGCAGCAGAGGATTTTTCCCAGGAAAGAGGGACCAGACACCAGCTGGTTAGAACAGACAATGTAAAAGCTTTTATGAACTAGGTATAAGTTGAGTCACTATTGTGTTCATATCAGTTAGGAATAGAGAGTAATGGTGGAAGTATTTAGAATATGTAAGAAACAGATAACAATTACAGATATTAAGATTATATAGGTATGTGTGAGAGAAACAGGGACAGAAAGAGATCAAGAGAGAGATAAATTGTGTAGTATATTGAGAGTGCAAGATCGAGGGAGGAATAGGAAGAAATAGAAAAATCAAAAGTGAGAGCAGGTGTTTGGAGAGAAAAAAAACACAGGCAGGAGTGAGGTGGGAGAGATGGCTAGTGCAAATATACTGAGTATATTCAGTGTGTGTGAGGGAGGGAGAAAGGAAGAGGGAGAAAAAGAAATTAAGAGAGAGAGAAGAAGCAAGTTAGTTTTGAGAGAGAGAGAGAGAGAGAGGCTGTGATGGGAAAGAGATAAAAAGAGAACGGCGGCGGTGTGTGTGAGTGTGTGTGTGTGTGTATGTGTGTGTGTGTATGTAAGAAGAGAGTCTCTCCTGATATTGGTGCTTAAAGGACTACGGTGGATGGTTGTTAATTCCAAAACCACCACTCTTATCTCCGTATTGTATTTGATGTGATGGATGATGTTGTCAATTCTAAAATTTATGGCAGAAAATATAAAAAGGGGGTGGGGGGGGGGGGGGGGTTTGGCTGTTTATATGCAACAGTTTGTCTTTGACAGGTTACATTTTTCCTCCGTTCCTCTGTTTCACCGCCGCGTTCCCACCCTCTCACGCGGTCCCGATGCCTCTGTTACGACACGCCGTCACGGCAACAACATGGAAACTGAAGCTAATTACCTTTGATGGCGCTGCGCTGACAGAGCCTGTCCTCTTAGAGCTGAGGATGCGGCGTGATCCGTGACACCCGTTAAGCCTGCGGAAAGTTCATCTAATTGTGCTCCACTCAGGATCCTGCAAAAGTGCGAACCCAAGAGACCGACTCCGTTGGGTCCTTTGGAGAGGGCCTGAGCGAGGACGGGGAAGTGCCGGTGCTTTGGACCTGGCCAAGAAAAGACGAGGAGGGAAGGCTGCTGAAAGGAAAGGGCTTCAGCTAGGAGTTGGAAAGAATATAATTGCCTCGGCCAGACAGAAAGAGATAAAGAAAGAGAAAGGGTGTGAGAAAGCTGAGAAAATATACAGGGGAAACTGGTTCACATAGTAATATCACACATGAACAGTGACACTTTGCACTGTATATCAGGTCCCATTGCATTTATTTATGTCACTAGCGTCATCTAGGTGGGTGGTTCTCAACGTGGGGTCCGGGGACCACCAGGGGTCCTTGAGGGGGTTCCAGGGGGTCCCCAGCAAATTGATGAATTGTTAAACTTCACCATTAATTCATTAACAAGAAGTTAACACAATTAGAGAATGTAGAAGAATAGTTTCACTGTTATCTCTCTACCTACAATACAGATTATCTAATGTAATATCTAACATTGAAGATATTCTCACATTCAAAATCTAATCAAACGGGGGTCCGTGGCCCTAAATTAGGGGTCCTCCTTGATATGAAAAATGTTGAGAATCACTGATCTAAGTGCCATGCCATTGTTCCGACGGCCCATTATTCTGAAACCCCAATAGTCCGAAAACCCCATGCCTGGCTCCATCCACAACCGTGGCTTCTGACAGCCTTGACCGTAAGCTTGCTCTAACCCTAACCTCAGTGACCCCGTGCCTCAACCCAACCACCTCCGGGATAACGGGCTGTCGGACAAATGGGCTTTCGGTCCAATGGGTGGACATTTTTCGGACTATTGGGGTTTCGGAATAATGGGCAGTCCCCGTCATCTAATTGTGCTCCACTTCTTATCCTGCAAGCGTGAACCCAAGACACTGACTCTGTAGGGTCCTTTGGAGGAGGCAAAGAGCTACTGAATGTGGTGGGAAGTGGGGGTGCTTTGGACCCAAGTGGCCAAAACCACGGGTGAATTTTGAAGCCAATAAGGAAGTAGTGCCAGGCAGCAAATTCCAAAAAGACTCCACACCCGGCCCAACTCCACGCAAGTCAATGGGACCACAACCCAACTTCTTGCATAAAGCCAATAAATTTTTTCTGACGAGAGGTTACGGTCTCAGTAGCTAATTTCACTTCTTCTAATGTGTGTCATTGTGGCGGTTTTCAAAATAATTGTGTCATTAACGGGATATAACAGATATAAAACAGGGTTGTTTTCCATGGCAGCGACCGTAAACACAATCTCCAGGCTTCAAAACGGCCCTTCAGAAGCCTATGGGTGATGTCACATTCTCTACTCTACATCATTTTTTACAGTCTATGTTTGGACCTAGCCAAGAGAGATGAGGAGGTAAGGCGGTGTTGCTGCCGAAAGGAAAGGGCTTCAGCTAGAAGTTGGAAATAACTTAATTGCCTTGAACAGACAGAAAGATAAAGAGAGAGAAATGGATTGGGAAACAGTGAAAGAACAAAAGAGAAGCAGAGACAAGATGCAATTCACAGTAATATTATAATCCACATGAACAGTGACTAAATGGTGATATTTGTAAATTGATATGTCCATCATAGGTCTTTCCCTGTCCCTTTGCACTGTATATGAAGTCCTATTGCATTCATTTATGCCACTAGCTTTATCTAATTAAGTTCCACTCGATATCCTGCAAGGGTGAATCCAAGAGACGGACTCCTTAAGGCCCTTTGGAGGAGACCAAGAGGTATGAGGAGGGAACTAGAGGTGCTTTGGAGGGGGGGGGGGGGGCAAATAGAGACGAGGAGGAAAGGCGGTGATGCTGCCGAAAGGAAAGAGCTTTACGAGCTGGAAAGAATATAATTGCCTCGGCCAGACAGAAAGATAAAGAAAGAGAAAGGGTTTGAGAAAGCAGAGCATAGTGATATTACGCACATGAACAGTGACTGATATGTGTGGAGTGATATGTCTATCATAGGTCTTGCAGTGTCCCTTTGCACTGCATGTGAGGTCCCGTTCCATTCGTTTATGTGACCAGCGTCATCTAATTGTGCTCTGCTCAATATCCTGCCAGCATGAACCCAGGAGACTGACTCCGTAGGGCCCTTTGGAGGAGGCAAAGAGGTAGTGAATGAGGAGTGAAGTGGGGATGCTTTGGAGGGAGCCAAATACAGACGAGGAGGGAAGGTGGCGATGCTGCTGAAAGGAAAGGCTAAAGCCCTTTCCTTTGGAGCTGGAAAGCATATAATTGCCTCGGCCAGATAGAAAGATAAAGAGGAAGAGAAAAAGTGAGAGAAAGCAGAGAAAAGACACAGAGCACCAGTTCACATTGTCATATCGCAGTACACACGAACAGTGACTGAGGGTTTAATGAATTTGTATTTGTGGGTGATATGTCTATCATATGTCTTGCCTTGTCCCTTTGCACCGTATGTGAGGCAATGCTGCATTCGTTTATGTCACCAGTTTCATCTAATTAAGTTCCACTCGATATCCTGCAAGTGTGAACCCAGGAGACGGACTCTGTTGGGTCCTTTGCAGGAGGCCAAGAGGGACGAGGAGGGAAGGGGGTGCCGCTGCCCGAAAGGAAAAGCCTTTTCAGCTGGAAGCTGGGAAGCATATAATTGCCTCGGCCAGACAGCGAGGGAGAAAGAGGGGGTGAGAGAGAAAGAGAGAGAGAGGAAGGGAGTAAAGGGGAGGGAGGAAGAGAGAGAGAAAGGTGGAGAGACAATGGGGAAGAGGGAGAGAGAGAAAAGGAATGAGAATGAGAGAGATTGGGTATGTTTGTTGAACTTGGGGAATAAAGTGATCTTGATCGTAAGAGAAAAGAGAGAGGCGAGAATGAGATAGAGAGATAGAAAGAGATATACAAAGAAAGAGAAGAAGAGAGAGACATGGGGGGGGGGGACAGGCAAGTCAAAGGCAATAGGAGACAGTCGCAGCCAGTTCCATTACCAAGTGGTCTGTAACGGGAGGGGTGGCCAGGCTGGAACAAATGGAGTGTAATTGCACACAATCTGTCTTCAGAGCTCAATCACTTTGCCCTGCGGGGACCATTGGTGAAACACTTCTCTCACGCTAATCTAATAACCTTCTTCCTCACCTTCCTCCCCACGGAGACGTTACCTTTCACCTTGAACAGGGATGTTATCCTAACTGAGACGCGAGATGTTAATGCAATCGCTGGTCGTCATTAACCGGCTGCATAATGAGCCTTGCATACATTTACATACAATATCAATCAAACCGTGTTGTAGCTGAGAAGAGGAGCTGTGTCCCGAGTGTGGAAATCACCTCTTAGAAAGATATTTTTCTAGACAGACCTTTAAATAATCTTGTTGGTGGTAATTGTTTGTTTTGTTTCATCATTAACCGGGTGCATAATGAACCTTGCATTTATTTACATACCATTTATCAATCAAACCCTCTTCCAACTGCAAAGAGGAGCTGTTTTTTTTTTGTCTGGAAATCGCCTCCTAAATCTACATTTTTCCAGACAGACCTTTATATATTTTTTTAGCTTTCAAGTAATTTATTCCTGTATTTGCGTGCTTCTTTGTTGTGCACCTTATTGGTTTTCATTTATTAATGTGTCATTGTCTGTGAGGCACTTTGTGACGCTGTTTTGAAAAGTGCTGTACAAAGAAAGTTTAATGTCACTTTATTAATGGTTTGACTGCAGATAAAAACTTTGGCTCCAAAAATGAGATAACCCCCTGTTCTAAAATAATGACGCATACTCCCACAAGGATTGCTGACGTGAAAGGAAAACTCATTTTGAAAAAAAAAAAAAACATATTTCAAGTTACTATGTATTTCAAGGCCCTTTCCCTACCAAATACTGGCATTTATGAGGACAATGGTAGCTTTTATTTGAAGTGTAGAGTAATGAATTTTCAGCATCTTTTTTTTTTTTCTAAAAATGAAGATATGGAGGGTCTATACCGAAAACACCACATATCCATTTTCAAATACTTTAGAATAGCAACCTGAATTTCATTAGTCTCTCTTTCATGAATAAGAATGATTTCCTCCTCAAAAGTGTTGCCATTTTGTAAGCAAAGGCCTTAGGTTGGCTAGAAACTTCACTATCTCATTTTGGAATGAAACTCTTCATAGATTCATGTATCAGTGTTTTGCAGCGTGTTCCATCAGATACATTGGGAGAGCTGAATAGATGCTGATATGACTGCACCACCATTGAAAACCAGAGTAACTATAGCACCAAAATGAAAGCTGAGACGACGTCTGTAGTCGTCTGCAGCTGAAATCACTACCTAAATATCTTTCTGATATCAGTTCAAAGTTTCCAGAGCTGTTTAATGTGAAGTTTTACCACGCCATAATATAACATTGTGAAAATGTTGTGCTGGTTTGGGTTGACGTTGAATATGGCACATCACCGTCTGTCAAATGCTTGTGTTCAGTTGGATGTGCATGTTTGATGTGTATGGGTGTATCTGTCTGTCTCTGAGCATGAATGCAAGTATGATGTCTGCCTGTCTTTGCTTGTGTGTGTGTGTGTGTGTGTGTGTGTGTGTGTGTGTGTGTGTGTGTGTCTGTTAGCCTGTTTCTGTGCATGCATGCAAGTATTGATGTGTCTGTCTGTAAGCCGGCTTGTGTGTGCAAGTATGGCACGTGTGTGTGTGTGTGTATACATATAAATACATATGCACTTCTGGTATGTGTACATCTGTGTGTGTGTGTGTGTCTTCTCTTTGTGTTTGCAGGTGTATCTGTGTGTGTGAGTCAGACATACATGCACAAATACACTGTGTCTGTCTGTTTGATCCGTCTTTGTGTCTGCTGGTTTGTTTTTTGTATACGTGTCCGTCTGTTGCCCCGTGTTTTTCCGTGCATGTCATTTCCTATCGTCTACCGGGGGAAAAGGTCTGGGGAGCGTCTCCCTGCACAGAGCTCAGGTACTGGGGATAATAGGAGCAGTGAACCAGCGAGGCCCACTCATGCGTGTTGACTACAGAGACAAACATACATAGCGCTCCAATAACAATGTTATTTCCTCCAATCCAGTGAAAAACCCTTGATGTGGTTTTCCTTGAGGGGCTGAGCAGAGCCGTCTGTTTGTTTAAGGTCCACGCTGTCTGTAAAACCCGTCTCTCCGAGTCAAACACGCATGATTTAAGTGCTTGCATTGGGAGATTGCATGGTTATGTATGCGCTGAGTGCATTTCATGACCCTCGGGATGCTGAAACCTGTTATAACCGCATTGCATAATTTCAAAAAATGCAAGGGCGCCAATGAAAAAATAAGCAGTTTTCTTCCGTCCTGAAGAGCTTACTGTACAGATACGTGGTTTTTGTCTGACGCCAGCGATAAAGTCCTTAAAACCTCGGGGCCTTGGGTGATGTGTTGCTACTCCGCTTTCATCGTTTTCATCATGTTAAGGACTGCGCTGTAGCCGAGGCTCATAACAGTGTATGTAAATTCTCGAATGCTTATTAATGTTTTACTATTTACCGCTGTGCTATAGATTTAACCATTCCTTTTCAGCAATATTCATGAAGAAGATAACCCCCCCCCCCCCCCCCTCTGCCACCACCATCATCACTAAAACACAAACTCCCACGCTCCTACATACATAAAACACTTGCTGTGAGTCTTGTTGCGCTGTGTGAATATGCACTTGTCAATCGTTTCATTATCAGGAGAGCCGTATCCTTTTCACTCCATAGTATTTTCCATCATTTTGTGAAATTTGAATCCTCATTTCCTCCCTGAAGGTGGGTGGGGGGATGAATCACAGTCACAGCACATCTCAGATGGAATGCTGATTAGAGACACTAATCTGAAATAAGGAATATTCATGCCTCTGTATAAGTGATCGGAGGAGCGAAGCAGAGCTGCTGTTGTAGCTACAAATGAATAGCTAGACAGCCGTTGTTTCTGCCGTTACTGGTAGAAGTGCACTCATTAGGATTCAGAGAATTGCCGAGTACAGATGCCTGCACACGCTGTGTAGAGATTGAAGACTCCTGACTGTCAAATTAACTCCTGCTAAATAGTGTTTGGGTTATTGCTCTGCAGCCTTAGTAGTATTCTTAAATAGTCATGCATTAGGGTTTTACATTAGATATGAGCTAAGGGGGTGGAATGATGTTGGATCCTACCAAAGCACACTGGTATCTAGTTTATGTAACTGAGAAGTAGTTGCAATCGGATCCTGTTTTATAAATTATTGCAGTATATGAAAAGTGTTTTAGCAACAGGTTATCCACTGCCTCCCAACACGCATGGATAGATAGATAGATAGACAGATAGATAGATAGATAACCACGATACAATGTAATAACTAAACGTTCAGTGACAACCAAATTGGCCTGGGGAAATTAATAAAGTATGAACTGAACTGAACTGAACTGACTGTGCAGAATTATGTTTATTCCTGAGACACAAATATTTGCAGTAATGGCTTTGGCTCGCTAGAATGTAAACAACAATTTAAAAATGTCATTCCACTCCTAACATGGACCATATTCTGGGGGGAGTCGCATGTTTTGTATTTTGTGTCACAATCTATGCATGGACAAAAATATACATTTGTTTTGTACTTGTTTTGTGATGGTTTGTTTTTTGAGTTTTGTCTAATTTTAACTATTCTGTCCATTGCATATGATGGAACGTATTTATGTTGACAACCAAGGCCAATTGTGTATGTGGTGATGACGGGTTGGGGGGGTTAGGGTGGGAGATTTGTATGTATATTGTGTGATGCATATGTTTTGTATTATGCTTGCGAAGAAAATAAAAAACTGTTAATCTGAAAAAAAAATGTCATTCCAAAGTGCAAATAATATATTTTGGATGGAGAGCTTGTGAGATTGTAATGGTCAAGCGTCTCATTTGTGATTACTACAGCAGAATAAAATGGAGCTAATATCACGATTCATTTTTCTGCCCCAAGATACGTATTGTCACATTTTTGCATTGCGATATATTGAATTTCGATATATCGTCCCATCCCTAATAGATAGATAGAGAGATAGACAGACAGCTGGAGAGAGAGAGAGAGAGAGAGAAAAAGAGATGCGGGGATACACAGAGATACATGAGAGAGAACGAGAAGGAGCAAGAGAAAGAGAGGAGGAAAGAGAAGCTGAAAGAGGAAGTTAAAGAGAGAGAGGAACAGAGGAGGGGGGCAGCTGATGTTGGCCGGCGGCAGTGGGAGTCTAAAGTTCATCTGGCTTACTGCTCCCATCTGTCCTGCAACTCTCCTGTTGTGTCCACGGCTATCTACCAGTCATGTAGTGCACACAGGCAAGTGGAGCTTAACAAACCTTTTCCATTACAGTAATGACCTTCATGACTGAACACCTCAGGAGCAGGAGCCGGTACAGGACTACTTCAGCGGCACGGCCATTAACTCTCTCCCCACGGGTTTCGCTAAGATCAGATCGGCGAGAGAAGGGGCCGCGATGGCGCCGGTACAAGAAGTAAGAATCCAATTCTGCCGTTTAACATTCAACTCGGCTTGGGCTCTCCGAAGACGAGATCCCACAACAAAGTCACAAGCTCAGTATGACTTAAAGTCTTAAAGTAATAATCTGTGACATTTTCAAATGAATAAATGTCAGTTTTTCCAATTCTTATACCACAATAGTGATTCAAGCTAAACCCAGGTGATGAGACTTCTTACTTTTACTGTTCTACACAGCCGGTGTCTGGTAGGTCTTTCCCAGGAGAAGAGAAGAAGAAGAACTGGGTAGTTAGCATGAGCAGCGATAGCAACCATGGCTGAACAGACAAAGACAAGAGCGCCACCTACAGAAACTCAAACTTCATCAACAGAAAATCCAAGCTCCACCCACACTGTTTGATTGACAGGTGATCTCTGGGAAGAGCAGTGCAGAAACACCACAGCAATGAGGCTGAGCAACAAAGATGTCACCAAAATTAAAAAAAATAGGATTTCGCAGATTATCACTGTAAGTATTGATTGCAACAATGTATCGATACAAGAAGTAAGACTCCATAACAATTCTGTGGAAGGCAGAAACTAAGAATTTAAGGAAATATTCGATTCCACTCAGGTTCTTCTTAGATCAGAGCAGAGAACAAATCAAAGCGTTTTTATTTAGCACTGATCACACAAGAACTATGCATATAGAAATGTTGCGGGGTTTACGTTCGACTCAACTTGGGTTCTCTGGAGAGCGGATGAGAGGAGGAATCGGGGGTGTATAAGCCCGGCAAGACGGTGACACATTTTCTTCTTCTAGTTTTTTAATCCAGGGAAGGTTTGCTGAGCATGCATGCTCCTTTTCGGGAACACCCTGCTTCAAATTGATGCAGTTACATTCACACCTGGGAGCTGCCAGCACAACCACAATCTGCTGCTCTAGCACTGTTCACGGCAAAGTCCTGCTACAACAACTGAAATCCTTGGGAATTCTGAGGATTTGCATTTGTCTTGGATTTACTCGCAGTTGTGAATGTGAAGCTGCTGTTGATGGCTCTACATGGAGGAGCAGGACGTTAGATAACAACAGTATAACTCAACAGCAAAGATTGTAATTATTTGATGAGCCACCGTTATCTAACTGCAAGTGTCCTATTTCACAAATCACTGTAGCGTGGCCAAGTGATCTCTGCAGAGTTTTCTACTCAGATGCGTTTGAATCATGCCAGACTTTTAAGTATTTGTCGCCAGCTGTCAGCGCACCGCACCAGAGAGCGCTTTGTAATTTGCACCTTTTCTGTGGCGTCGGACAATTCGAGCAGTCCCGTATATATATCGCACAAAGCCGCGGCGTGCGGGCGGGCCGGGCTCCAGAGCCTCGCTGATTGCACTCAGAGCTTTTGGCCCGGTGGCCAATCGCTGCCGTCGGGTCGCGTCGGAATCAAGCGTCGGTTTTTGGGGGAAAGCGTCGTCAGCCAAGAAGCTTCTCTCTCCACGCTCCCCTGTGGAGCCTGATGTGCTGTTGCTCCAAACCAATACACTCACACTGAGAGATGTTTTCTCACTCACATACCATTTCTCTTTCACTGGCTCAGCCCCCCCCCCCCCCCCCATCATTCTCTGCCTCTCTCTCTTTCGCTGTTTCCATCTCTTCCCTCTCTCCCTTGATCTTTCTCTCTCTGCCTCTTTCGCTCTTTTTACCTCTCTCTTTCTCCCGCTTGTCTCTTTCTCTGCTTTCTACTCTCTCGCTCTCTGACTTTTCTCTACCCCTCTCTCGCTCTCTCTCTCTCTCAGCCTCTCTCTCTCTCCCTCCATCTCTCTTCTCCCTCACCAGCACACTTACACTGCGATACACTCACCGTCTCTCTCACACACTCCAGGGGAAGGTGTTCAACTGGTACATTATGTCTCCTGAGTATTTCTCAGACTAATGGAAAACACTCAAGATGCCTTGGCATTCCATCATTCCACTGGTAAAAGAGAAACTCTCAGTCCACATATTGCCTCCATAAGGGAAAGTTTCTACTGGCAAGCTACAGTAGCTAGCTACTTCTACACACTGTTGTTTTTCTGGACAGTGGGCAGTCTACACTTTTCAAGTTTGTTTTCTCATTATTTTTGTACTCTACCTGATAATTAAAAAGGTAGCCCACAATCTGGAGCAGTTTACTATCACCACATCATTACCACGTTCATTTTGAGACAATATAATTACTGTAAACAACCTTCACTGAGACGACTGGGAGCCTCTACACTGCATTTTGTGCCACTGAGTCAGATTTTATTGGAAATCTGGAAATGTAGAAATTGGAAAGGTATTCTTCCTCTGGCCATTGAGATTGGTCGAGTCAAAAATATTCCAGAGGAAAACAGACTGTGTGAGCTGTGCGATTTGGGTGAAGTGGAAAGTGAGTCCCATTTTCTTTTGTACTATACAAATTATGATGACTTAATAGAGTTACTGTTCCATGAAATCGTTCGACAAAACCCTGAAATAGTCTGGTGTTCAGATGAGCAAAAACTGGAATGGCTGTTTAATTTTGATGTGTTTAAGTTTGCTAACTTTATCTCAAAAGCCTGGAAAAGAAGGCAAGATAGATTGTTTAATTAATATTTATTTTGATTTTTCAGTAACACATAGTAAACTTCTGTCAGTGATTAAGGACTTCTGCCCTCCTCAATGATGGTCTGAAGATCTGAAGGTGAAAGATGCTTTAGTTTCTTTATTTTCTTTCTCTGTTGTTTGACAATGTAAACGCTGTACTCTGGTCCTGGCTTGTTTGAATTTATGGTGTCTTGTAAGCCCATGTGGGCTGGGCATACAATTGTATGCACGACACAATAATAAAATTTCATTCATTCATTCATTCTGCTGTAAGGAAGATTGCTTTACAGCACATAACAGGGGGAGGACGCTGTTCTCCTGGTGCTAAACTGAGCTAAAGTTTTCAGAGTTTCTCGCAATGTCAGATGTTGGTTAAATAAAGCCAAAGAGAAAACAAATGCATGCAGCGATGCCAGATAGGGGGAGGGGGACACGAGCAGCAACATCCTCTTTGTGACAGCGAGCAGCGGGGTTTATTGGAAATGTGGTCTTAATGTTGAGAAACACTAGCACTAACAATACCACTGGTGTAAGATAGAGGCTACTAATTGTCTTGGCCATGGTCTTGTTTGATTACAGTAATTACACCAAGGTATCACAATTAATTTGACAATGATGCACTGATGTTTAAAAATGATATACATACTGTAGCTCCTTTGAAGATTGTGATTCTTGAAGTGAATTGAGGGCTTTCACACCATGCCATGGGCTCAAGAGATTAAAATCCATGCAGTAAAGGAAAAGCATATCACAAATCATCTTTTTGGCCAGTACATTACATGTATGGGGAACACTGCTAGGGATCCATGGCACTAACAGTGCTAGGGAAGCATTCCCACTGGGCTCACCCATGCTAAAGATGTATGCACTCATGGTACGACAAGGAGCTTTGGATCAACATGAGCACATGTTGTTGTTATTTGACTTGGTGTATACATGGCTCTTACATTACACAGACTCCACCACACATCACACAAGATGGTCAGAAGATTGGACCAGACCTCACACACTGTGCAAGGACAAGCAGACAGATACTAGTGAGTGAGTCAGTGCCTTGGTAAGCTGCCAGAACACTCTGACTACTGTAATTTCTCATACTGTTTTTTATGCTTCAAAGCAGCACCAGAAATATATAGGCTACCATTTCCCAACTTCCACATGGGATTTATTAAATGTATATACATGCATCTTCCTGCATCTCAATTCCATGCATAACATATTCAAAGATCAAGGAAATGCCAGAGCAAAGATTTATTATTCAAATAACATACATACAAAATGATTTGGAAAACAAAATACTGTTGAAAACAAGAAGCTGAACTATTTCTCCCCCTCAATACCCATTACTACCAGTACTTTGAGCCTCGTGAGTAATCATCATTCATCACATTGTTATTGCTTCAATGCTTCAATGTCGCAACACAGCTACCATTTAATACATCATGATATAACATGATGTAACATAACATGACATGACATAACATACCAGTAGCGTTTTTTATCCAAAGTGTCCTAGAGTACAATGAATGCATATAGTACATTTTTAGCATGTTTAGTATGGGTGGTTGCAATCTCCTTTTTATTTCCCCATACCAATAACAAACCTAGGCAGATTGTAGCCTGATGTACAAAACCAATACTTGGATCCATGCATCCGTTTTTAAAATACTTATTTTGGTATTTTGTCCAGAGTAGAGAGAAACAGGAAAGATTGGGGAAGAGAGACTTATAAATATGTATGATAAACGAAACAAGCATGTCCAAGAGTTGTAAATAGTTGAAGTTGATATAATTCTGTTAAATTTAAAGCTACAACAAGAAACTTTTTGCCTTGAGGCAACAGAATGTATTTAAAGTCCAGACATCCTCCCGCTCAGTTGGGTAGGTTCCCCCTCCGACACTTGTCACTCATGTTGATGAGCTGTCTGATGCTCTCTGTGGGATAATCTAGCTTGCTGCATGGAAAACCGCTAGCTCGCTGGCTGGCATCCAACCTGTCCAGCAGTATACAGACAGCTCTGTGTCGCTTCTCAGCCCTTTCTTCTCCTTCAGTGTGGAACTGCAACACCAGTGTTTTTGAACAGGTCTTGTCTGTCACATGTTTAGCTTCCCTGCTCTTTCTTTTCTTAATGCTATACACCATTGTTGTTGTTGCTATGACGTGCCGGCACTGTGGCCACTAACCTCACTTTGATAGCCACAACCCTGCTCACTGCTCTCCATGCCCACAGCTAATGGTTCACGCCCCAAAACGCCCCCAACATCACTGAAAAGCCAAAATCAAGCAAACAGTGGGATTTAGGCATGAAATCACAGGCAGACACAGACTGATACTGTATTATGTATCATATTTATTTATTGTTATTTAAATGTGAAAAACGTTGCATGTTGCAGCTTTAAAGCTACAATCATAAAATGTTTCACAAATGACAAATCACTTTGAACCTCTGTTAACCGCATGACAGGACAAAGAGACTTCATTATTATATGAGAAAAGCATGGTTCAAAAGTGCAACGCATTAAAAACAGATTTTTCCCAATGCATACACTAAAATACTGTATGCGCAAAATTCCCTAGTGTCTTTCTTGATAATGAGGCCCACTGAACACAATTCATGTACACACTCAGGGTGATTGTGCAAGCATAAGCTTTCAGTGTCACCTGGTGACTTCTCCAAAATATTAATACATCTAAAACAGCAGAGGACGAGCAGGGAATCAGGCCAGTGCACATTACTGCTAATGATCTCTCTCAGCAAAATCACACACACACACAAACACACACACACACACACACACACACACAGACATACAGACAAGGACACAGATACACGCACACAGGTATGGGCACCACACACACGTACACACAAAAGCATGGGTATTTGCACATACAACTACAAATACATACACATGTGCAGGCACTTAAAACACACACACATTAACTCACTCACACACACACACACACACACACACAAACTATCTGATTAAAAATATGCAATACTTCTCTGTCACCACCACCGGGGCATTAACATATCCTGTCGTAGCAGGGAAGCAGCAGCAGTGCAGAGTCAGTTTTCCCTGGATGTTAATGAGAGAGGGACCGGCTCCATGATTCAAACCCAACAGCGCTGGCTCATCACAGATTATTTTAATAAAGAGGACGCCGGATTGTGGCACAGCTCATTTACAATAGCGGCCTGTCACGGAATGCTTTAGAGCCGTTGCCAGTGGTTACAGAGGGACACACCACCATGTTGGAAGAGCGACAACAAAAGCAGCACCTCTTCCTCCCTGACAACAAGGCAGCAGTAAGCGAGAAGCCTCCTCCACCCGTGATGCAGACCCCTCTGGGCCAATCAGAAGCAAATATGGCACCTTATTGTTGACCCTTGTGCCAATCAATGTAATACTCAACATGCTGGAAAGCAGTGGTGAGATGCATCATTTCCCCATGTTTTGTCAAAATCTGATCAGTGGTGTGTTACAGACAGTATCACACATGACACGTGGATTAACAAACAAACCAACGATGTAGTGTAATTTTGAAAATAGACGACCAAAAGTAGTCAGTAGATGATTAGGATAGGATACCATGTATACAGCCTAAAGACCTACATATTTACATATTAAGTGTGGCCAAGTCAACTTTGCTCCAGTCCCAAGCAGTAGCAGCTGCAGATAATTGTAGCTGGGGGAGCTAAGGGGGAGCTTAATTATTTACAGCAGGTGCTAACTTTTTTCTAAATAATATAAAAAATAATAATAACAATACAATAGAGTGTGAATTAGGCTATACTGCTACACAAGGAGGGCCACTGTTTTTCCAGTGGGAGCCAAATCCCCAACCCAACATTATATGCATGCACGTGCTTCAATAAGCTGAAGACTGACTGTGTATTTAGACCGATGCCTATTAGACTGATAGGCATAGGTGATATTACACCGAGTCCAGTTAGACACAAGGCTATGCAGCTATGCACACAGTTAGACGGCAAATCAAGTGTTTATAGAGTCAGAAGTTACACAAAAGATTTAAAAATGTGCTATATCAGACAAATGAATCACTGTATTAGTCATGTAAACAAACAGTGCCACATACACAGGCACATCTATTCATCATACAGTATGTGCTATAGTAAAAAGCAATAGAAGCATTCATATAGACAGCGCTACATAACAACCAGTTTTGCTATACAACAGCCAGCCTATACAGTGGACTGTGCTGGACAGCTTAAGTAGTTGCAAGGGCGGAGCAACTAAATCGAGCTCTGACTCAACTCACTGTGTAGATGGTACTTCTCACATGATCACACTGTTATGACTGGCCCACTCATTGCTGATAATAACTAGTCACTTAAAATCGACAACCAAAAAAATGTGTACTCACTAGTCACAGAAGAACGATCTGCCTGTTTTTGTGGTTCGCAGCAAAGCGGTCGATCACATTGTCAATATCCAATCCATAGCTTGTTTATGCCAACATGCATAACAGAAAGCTGCATCTGCCCCGACTTTGCTGAGAGCCAAACGGTCGAGTGGGGTACAACTTCAGTTGAGGACGCCTTGGTCCTTCACCTTGACTTAAATCCACGGGGCCAGTGGTGGGGTTGCTTACAGGGCTAGCGTACAGGTTTCCCCCACACTTTCATTTTCAGTTGGAGAATTTTCCTCAATCTCCGAGTCCCTCTCTAGGCTTCGGGTCCCTCTTCCGCCATCACCTTCCTCTTCCGCCATCACCTTCCTCTTCCTCCGTAGCGATAACGTTACAGGCCTCACCACCTTGCCATTATCCATTTTTTCACGTTCGCCGTCCTCCACTCTTCCTCGTTTTAAAGAAATGACAAATCGATCTATCTTGACACACCACAGTCCACAGCTAAGCAAATTAATTGAGCACCTACAGCTAAATTATTAATCTCTTTGACTCTCACAACAAAACTCTCTCCAATACATAATGAACAGAGCAACCAATCACACCACACTCTAGCAGAGGTCAGTGGGATTTTTTTTTTTTTTTTTTTTCAAAGAATAATAAACTTCTTACATTTTCATATAGAAATTAGCCTTGTTATATTCATTCTGTATCCTATCATTGTATTTATTTTTTTCTCCAAAGAAAATTGCAGGGGGTGCTAGGGGTAGCTCAAGCGCCCCCTAGCCGCCGCGCCTAGTCCCAAGTCTCAAGTCTTGAGGCACAAGTCTCAAGTCAAGTCCCAAGTCTAAATGTAGATTACCAAGTCAAGTCCAAGTCAAGTCCATGTCATTAATGTCGAGTCTCAAGTCTAAATGTAGAACAGCAAGTCAAGTCAGAACAAATCAAGAGTCCAGTATCAATTTAATATCTTAAAGAAAACTAAATATCTAGGACTTTTCAATGCAATATGGTTTTAATAGGATAAAAAACTTAGTAAGAGCTTCATGAGTTCTATAATCAGTTTCAACTTCAATAAATTCAATCAGTCCATACAAATTCAGAAAACATTTCAATTTAAATTCCATCGTCTGCTGGAACAAATCTCATCATTTTCAATCTCAAAGTCATTTACACAAACACAAGATCTCAAGTCAAGACTTTAGAAACCTTTTCAAGTCATCAGAGTACAAGTCAAGTCTCA
Source organism: Centroberyx affinis (assembly GCF_046629955.1). NCBI lineage: Eukaryota > Metazoa > Chordata > Actinopteri > Beryciformes > Berycidae > Centroberyx > Centroberyx affinis. Next base: position 277,914 of record NW_027281970.1, read on the forward strand.
AGTCTTCTCTTCATGCATCAAGTCAAGTCTCAAGCAATTAAAACTGTGAGTCGAGTCCAAGTCATGTGACTCGAGTCCCCACCTCTGGAATACAAGATGTAGGATTAGTATGGGGGCTTTAACTAGGGGCGTGTTCACACCAAGCAGGTTTGGAGGAAACTGATTTGAACTGTTAAGTGTTTACTCCTTTAGCTCAGTTCATTTGGGCCAGAGAGAACAAGGCCATTCAAACTTTGGTGACACCAAATAACCGCAATGAGACGCCTGAAAATGCGGGTCAGTCCTCTTCCAAGTGAACTGTGATGTGGTTCGTTAGGAGTGAGAACATAATTGCGTTTGTTGTGTTGAAAGGACGTGTTTTTTTCAACTGTAGGAGATTAGCGGTTGGCCCTGTGTTAGTGTATTGCAGAGCAGCGCCCCTGGTGACCTGGAGGCATGTGAAGCTCTACAGTGAAGTAAGTGATGAAATTTTGAACACAATCAATCGTCATGATGGGAAAAAGTTGGAAAATAAGGGCAGAATTAGTTAAATATCAGCACAGTAACAGTACTTCCAATTCAGTAGGATATTTTGGTACTTTCTCCACCACTATATGATATTTCATATACAGATATTTAATATGAATAAAAACAATATATTTACATTACATATTTATTGCCACCATGACCCTGTCCCGGATAAGCAGCTACAAAATTGATGGATGGATATTTATTTACAACAGTTAGAAACTCAAATTTTCAGAAGGGTGAATATGTGTAACCAGTTGGAAAGCAGCCAACAAAATAACTATTTAAAAGAAATAGTAAGCAGAATGCCCTTGCCAATAAACAAGACCCGGTGTGTATTAGTAGGCATGTGAATGTAACTACAGTGGGGAAGGAAACTAAATCCACCACCTTGCACTTCTCCCAAGTTGCTCGAGTTAAACAGTGAGAGGAAAAACTCAGCCACACTCGGTGAGCAGTGAATTAAGAAACTTTAATTACATTGTGTTTCATTTAATGTCGCTTCAATCAGAGCTCGCTCAAGTGTAGTTCAAGTGTAGCTGAAGTTTTCCTTTTGTTGGAAGCGCAGTGGGAGCAGGATCTCTGTGTACCGGTGACACGGATGCTTCTAAAGACATGCACACACACCTACTGACACCTGTATGCATGCACACACATAGGGCTGGGCGATATGGTTGCAATCAATATGGTCATGATAATCATAAGGATTTTTCTCGATATCAATATATATCACGATATGGTTCATGTATGCAAAATCACGTTAAATAATCAAATTAATGTTCATTTCATTGAACCAAATGGTAATGTTAGGTGTGATGTCAAACAAAACAGAAATATTCAAATAATATTCCTACCATACCTCATTTTATGAGAGTTTTTAAGTAAAATTTGCTTGTCATCATCAGTTTAGACAGCAGAAATGTGTGTCACGATATCAAAATATCTTCATATCATCAAGATATGATTCCACTGAAAAACGATAAATGATAATATTGAATTATTGCCCAGCCTTACACACACACACACACACACAGTAATACAGGGTCTACACCTGTGCACATACACATACATAGAAAAAGCTTTGTGCACATACACACACACACATATACAATCTTTATGTGCGCTCTTACTTGAATAGATTTCTAATCCTCGGGCCAGGTCAGAAGATTGCAACATCGCAACATCACTATTATAAAGGCCAGGTCAATATATATGTGCACCTCCTCTCTCTCTCTCTCTCTCTCTCTCTCTCTCTCCCTCTCTCTCTCTCTCTCCATCCTCCTGTCCCTCTCTCTCAGCCGTCTCATCATCTCCAGCCTTGGGCGTCCTCACTTCACCACTCTGCACAGACACCTCTGAAGCCATGTGCCATTAGGGAAGAGCCCACAGCAGCAATACTCATAAATATTGACTCGGGTTTCAACATTTCCCCCAGGAAGCGTTCGCAACAGCAGGCACTGCATTAGCACACCAACAGCAAACATAACCCATGGTCAGTCCTGACAAGCCACTGTGGCTAGGCTAACTCTCTCTCTCGCCATTCACTCTTGCAGGAAAAAGCACAAGGCGACGCTACGGGCCCGACGGAAAATATTTAATTAGCAGATGCTATAAAAGTTTCCCCCTCGCGAATGATCGGAATCAAGCATTAAGCGTCTCGCGGGGCTCGTGGATTCGGCTTTCTCTGAAGCAGCAGTTTTTTTTTGTTGTTTTTTTCTACACAAACGTGCGGGAGGAAATGAATTGTTGTAACACCTGGAGAAATGGGATTTACAGAATCAACGGTTTCTTGGTTCTCCCGAGCTGTGGTGTAATAGTATCAAATGAAACACCAACTGTTCATCACACCGGCACCTGAACACATCCAATTCCATGGGTCGTATTCTCTTCTCCCCCTATAGGTATGGTTAATTAAAGAGGGACTGTGTTTGCTCTCGGAGTGCAGGTACAGATTATGTGTGGCCCTGTCAGATAAGTCTCTTGGTTTAGGCTCGTTCATCAATCTGGTTTTGGATCTTAACTAATTACATTCCCCTACACCAGAAGAAAAAGGAAAACTTAATTATTTTAGTGGGGAAGCAGGTTTACTGGAGGTTGAGGGAGCTGTCTTCAGGTTGGAGGGAGGATAGAAGTCTATGGCCACAGGTAGGGAGAAACCTTTTAAATTAATTTCAACTTTGAGGCAGCGGAACAGGCTTGTGAGTTGAAGGTTGCAGGTTTGAATCCCCAGAAAAGTAGAATTAGTAGAATTACTGTTACTTTGTTTACATTTTACTTAGCTAGAAGTAAAATCACTCATGCAAAAATCTACTTAAAAGTAAAAAGTATGGCACTTAAAATGAACTGAAGGAACTAAAATGAAAATGAAAGCACTTAAAAAAAAATCATTGTTATAAATTACTTTCCCATGAAATGCAAAAGGGATAACGGTTCATTACGTGACTTTGTACATGTTGTTATAGACAGTGTTGTCTGTTCTAAAAACAAAAGTCTAGGTTAGTCAAGGTTAGTTAATGCTTAATAAGGGTTAAGCATAGGCATAAGCACCTTAATTAACAGTTAACTAATGTGTAATTTACTAATGGTGTTCATGTTAACTAAGGTATTCATTTATACATTATTTAATAGTTTATAAAGATGACTATTAAATAATGTACAAATTAATACCTTAGTTAACATGAACACATTAGTAAATGATCACCAGACACATTAATTAACTGTTAATTAAGGGTTAAGCATTAACTAACCCTTAATTAATATACCCTTACTGTAAAGTGTTACCAAAAAAATCAACAACTTTATTCACCCTTTGCTTACACAGTAGATGATGTGGCTCCCTGATCTAGATTCCGTTAATTAAGTCCTTGCCCTTGGGAAAGAATCACACAAAGAATCACATAATTATCTCTTTGGACTCAGATTTTTTAGAAATTCCTCTCTGTGTAGTCAATGTCAAAATATTCTGCCAAAAACATTAAGAAGGCAACCGAACGAGAAATGCCTCGAGAATGCCGTCACGCTGACAGTTTAGCTCTTACTGTTTGTTCCATCCAGATGATTTGGGTGCTACATAGCAAGCTGGGCATTTCTTCCCACTGTAAATCACATCCTAATGGCTTGTGCTGTTCTGTAGACGGCAGATCACAAAAAAAAAAACAGTTCCCGAACTCTTTGTCTTGACAGGAACAACTGATTTGAAACTGCCTTATTAGGGCAGGATAAACTCGCCTCCATCGAGTTAACTAAACTAAATGTTTAATGATGTTTCTGATTTTTGTTGGAGCGTGGTGAGCACACTTGGACTCGGAGCGGTGACAGCTGGAATCCGCAGCGGCAGGCAGGGGCGCCAGTTTGGAGATTCCCACTGATGTAGGAATGAATTGAAATAACAAGTACCATTATTCATTCATTATTTATTTTATTTATTATTCAGCTATCACCCATCTCACTTCGGTGTGTTATCAGTCTTGTAGCAGCAGCAGGCTTTGTGTATTTTGTTCAGCAGCTGCTATGTACATTCCCCTATTAATAAGTGATCCAAACCATAGTTGAGTATTTCCTATTAAACACTTGCTTATTCGGTGTAGTGATATTCGGAGCACATACCACATGGTGCAGAGAGGAGCTCGGGGGCCTCGGAGGGTTCCCGCTCAGTCAGAATACGGTAAATAATGCATCTTATTGCGTTTGAGGGAAGCGCACCGTACTTTGCCGAGGAAAAAATATCATAGTTCAAATACGATGCAACAGGCCATGTCATTGAGAGGGAGGGGGGAGGGGGAAGTGCGCGCTGAGAACGGGCGTGAGTTGAGTTTCATTTTGTGAGAAATAACTGCGCGGTCCTCTCAAGCCTAATAAATGATGTTCCTCTTCCTTTCCCGCCGGCTTCCGCTGCTGCATAAGTGAATGTGCAAACAGAGTATTATTTAGTCTGCGGGGACAAATCTGAAAACATCAGAAAGCCGGAGATGGAATAACATTTTGGGCCAGGCGGTGTTATTTTTATGTGTTTTTTTTTTTTTTTATTGAGTCCGACCACATCGCTGAGCAAATGTAACCCGGAGATCCAGAGGGCTGACCGCTGAGGCATGACGACATCCGCCGCTGTCTCTCCCATCCCAGAACTGTCCTGATTTATTGTCATTCCCCAGATATGATGATTCAAAACTTGGTATACACTTTTTATCCTTGGGGGGTGGGGGGGGGCAGGATCTAGGCGACAGCATTGCTTTGCGTCTCCGAGTCCAAATATGGCCAAGAACAAGCTGCTCGCGTCGGCTTAGAAGATATCTCCTTGTTTGATTGATTTATAATGGAGATCTAAGCAGGGAGGGAGGTCGGGACGGGTGAGATGAACCCTAAACTTGTTGAACTCATCTGGCTGTTTTGATAGGACAGGCAGGTCTTGATGTCTCGGATTGCTGTGACTCCAGTCGGTGGGTGTGTTTTGATTTAATATCGGAGGTTCTCCATGAAATTGGGATCCTTTGAACTTTGCAGCGGTGCATGAAAGGCCCGCATCCCTCTGAAGTACATCAGGCGTGCAGAAAGATGGGAGCTAATGAGTTAATATACCACAAAATTTATTGAAGGGAAAAACCAGCCCAGATAAACTACTTCCAGTCACGAGTCGGGAAGTGTGTCTTCCATGTATTGTGTATATAAGTTTGTTCACTAAAGCAGGGGCTTCAAATGTTTTCTCAAATGTCACGACTCCCCAGGTAGACACACATTAGGCCACACACTCCTATTTGATAAGATTTTGACCCCAGTATAGGAAGATCTTTGTTGTTATTGATTTAGTAATGAACTGTCCACACTGTACATTGGGAGTTAATGGTGGTGAGAGTGAAATACTAATATTATACATTCTATAAACTGGAATGATTACTAGTGAATTAAACAATTTGCCGTTTTGCTTCCCCGATTCCCTGGAAGACCCCTGGAGGTCCCTGGACCCCGGTTTGAGAACCGCGCTGCCCTAAAGTCATTCCACAGAAGCTGGATTTTAGAAGTCCTCCAATCTACTCTGATGAAGGTCCCCAACCGAAACGCCACTGATTAAAAATTTCCGAGCCAGATGGTCGCGAGGCGGTGAATTTTTTTTTTTTCTCTCCTGCAAAGATTAGTTTTAGACTTGAGTCATTAGCATGTGTCAACGCACATCAGGTGTGCCTATACTATAATCCCTAGTTTAAGTCTTAAGGTGCATTCACACCCTGAAAGCTAACTAGAAAGATAACTATAAACTATAACAATACAATGTTGCTCAAGCGTTCACGCTACAGTAATATTGTTTTATTCCGGGGCCGAGTATTCAGAGCAAAATGGAGGATGATTACTTTACTGACTTGCTTTTACTCGCTCTCTAAAGTAACTAAACGACATAATCATAGGATTTGGGTACATGAGCTGCTGCTGCAAGGGAGGGAGGAGCTGGGAGAATCAAATGCTCTTTTAGGGGAGCTGTCCTCCTTTGAAGAAGAGTATTTCAGTTTGATCATCTCCTTTCTCTCCTGTAAGACGACCTGTGTTATGGTTTTGGATGTTTTTATATGTAGTTATCGTTGTAGTGGGAGCACAGACATTCTATTTGCTTAAAACAATTTAAACGTTTTTATAGTTATTTTTATGTTTATCCGTCTAGATGTGAATGGGTTTTTAGAAGTACAAAACAAATAAATATACTGTATGATCTTTGCCCTTTGTGTTTGTGCAGTCTTTGCATTTTGACCTTTAGAGTTTAATTCTGAGATGTGATATGCAGCATTTGAAAGACACCTACTCTTACAAAATGATTTCTTGCATGCAAGTAAAGCACATTATTGTTTACTGCTGAAGGTATGAGTCATCTTAAGACCTTTGCTTATAACATAATTTTGTTTCTGATAGAACCGTGTGTTTTTAAAATATTGACTGTTGTTTTCGGATAGCAAATGTTTTCCAAAATAAACTTTACCATAATCACTGGGAGTATGGTAAAGCAAAATGTGTTGAACTGACAGTTGACATAACAGAAACAAGACAGCAAGAGGACTAGAACATCCCCAGTCCCTTATAAACCATAATATTATCTTCCTCCTCTCTTTTAGCCCTTTACTTTTCCACTGGGCTTCAATCTAACGTTAGCAAAGATAATGGAGAAGGAAGATACTCCACATGCTATTCCAGCTTATAGAAACCGTTGTCCATTAAAGCGGAAATGCACAGAGGTTAGGAATTGCTCTGGCAGATGATTACAACTGAATAATAATTGTTAGATGTATTATAATATAAATAATACTTATATTGTATAATAATCAATGAAGAACCCTGATGAAAAATCATTACTGATATCATATTTCACCAGACTATGCATATGCAAAACAGGAGCATATGCATGGAGCTAACAGTGTTTTTAGTGAAGACAGAAGTAGTCGACATCATTCAGCCAGAAAAGCCGTGGTTCTTTGGCTCCGCCCATTTAGGTTTAACTCAACCAGTGAGTTTGTTTCTGTCTCCAGAGAAGCTCTGCCTCTGAGAAATGTTTGTGGAATGAAAACCACACACACACACACACACACACACACACACACACCTCCATCAGACACAATAAACCTCTGTGTATACAAGATATAATGAAAAAGAGTGACAAGTTAAAAAAAAAAAAAGGTGAAATTGGCAAAAGAAGCTAAAATACAAATTTATATCTGAGAATTGTGTTTTTGATCCACAGAACCCTATTCATTATTCAAGGACGGATTTCTCCTTTAAATTAAAACACATTATATATTATAATTGAATTGTGAAAGCGCTCTGAAAATATATTAGTTGGCCTCACAGGCAGGGGGAGTGAGCTGTGTCTGCTGCATTCTTTTCACGCTTCCTTTGTCCATTAACACGTCCCTGACTCATTATTGATGCACGCATAAATTGTGTTTTTTTTTTCTTTTTTAAGAACACTGGGATGGCAGCAGTCCAAAAACTTATATGATTGAGGTCAAGTCTCATCTCATGTTTTTCTTTTTTTTTTTAAAGTTTTTTCCACCACTCCTGTGTACTTTGGAAGCCAGTTTGAAGTTCTTGGCAGAGCATCCAGACAAAAGATTATGCAAGGAGGCGTACCTACCACACCTTCCTCAATGTTTTTTTTGTTTTTGTTTGTGTTTTTGTTTTTTCTCTCGCTGTACATCTTTAGTAAACAGCCTGCGTGTAAACTCTTCTTTAATACCACTCTCTGCGGAGTCGTTTTTTCTAAAAACAGCCAACCACGGCGCTAACAAGCCTTTAAAAGAACATTATGAATTATAATTCGAGAACATTATGTGCTAATTTCTCCTGGGGTAAGTCTGCTAGTCGGATTCTGCATTCCAAAGAAGAGGAGGGGAGGGGGGTTGAGGAGGGAGGGGGGGGGGGGTACTGGTGATGCTGGGCGCTGTGTGAAGCCTTTTTCCATCGCTCTCCCCCCCATACACACACACACACACACACACACACTCACAACAGAGTGAAACCATAACATTTCTCACTGTGCTTCTGCAGCCTATATTTTCACACTGCGGTGAGTGGGAGCCCAGCAGACCGTGCCGGCGAGTCTGATTCATTCCAGTCACTTTAAGTCTTAAGCATTATTCCAACAAGGAAGGCACTTATTACCACAGTCAGGCAGTTTCAACTCAGTCAGATCCCCCCCGACACCTGCTTGCCCTATAGGACATTATTCCATCGACGTGGTTCTGAAGCTGCAGAAATGCTAAATGGCCATAGGTGAGCTGCTCTGCCCGTCCCGGTGTTAGAAGGCAGAGCGGCGGTGTTACGGAAAAAACCCCGCAACTGCAATTATGTTGTTTTTCTTACTGGAATTGAGAGATTATGCGGCCATTTAGGGGTTGAGCGAGTTTCATGACACCTGGGTCTTGGAACCGGTTAAAAACGTATTGTACGATTTCAAAAATACACGGGCATCAAAGAGAAAATAAGCAATCTTGTCTTCAGTCCTGGAAAAAAGAGCTATTTGCAGATAGCTGGCTTTATAACAGTGATGTGTGTATGTGGGTTCCAGGTAGATGAACTCCCTGTACACTTCTGTCACTTAACAACAGGACTATCATCAGTCTTCCCAGAGTACACAGACACACACACACACACACACACACACACACAGACATACCCATGTACATACACACAATATACACATCAGAAAATCATGACAGTGGGCAAGACACACATGTATACACAAATATATGCATACACGCTCACACACACACACACACACACTGTAATATGTACGTCACCAGGCCTCCCAAGAGACACATGTGCGCATACACACATACAGACATGCGTGCACTCACTCACAGACGCTCACACTCACACACAAACACAAAATAAGCACCACCATTACAAAGCAATCCCCATCACAGCGAGCCCCTTACAACTCGCCGAGGCAAAGTGATGTATATATTTACCGCCTTTAGAATGGATCAGTCTCGGCGAGGCGCGGCGGCAGTAAGGCGAAATGGTTTCAAACGGCGCCGCTTTCACACTGCTGACTGCTTTTTCAACCAAGAGCTACTCCACATAGGGTTAGGGACGCTTTAATCCAAAGTGACTGACAGTGAGTGAACACCTTTAGAGAATGGGTGTCCTCAATGGGAACTGAACCCTTTACCCCTGGCAGAGTCGACGTATTGATCTGCCCTGGTTCACTCCAAGACGGTCCGTTTTCCAGATAAAACCTGATTGGTTTACTTTAAGGGCCAGTGGTTACAGTGATTATATTGTTACCATGTTAGCAATGGTAAAAAGAAGAAAATAACACATAGTGAACTATGATGTAAGTGAAATAATGAGTGATATTTATATCTATATATAGCCTTCTGACGACTTAACCTACTTCACACCTACTTCACAACAAAGTGAATCACCTCAAGTGGGAAAATCATGATCAAGAACGGTTGCCAGACTGGAAAATCTGTGAGCTGAGCTGCAGGTTGAGTACTTGAGCTTTTTCAGTTTTAAGAGAGTCAGAAACTCTTTAATACACGTGAACATGATGAAAAGAACGAGGCGTCTAGATAAAAGTGATAAAAGGGCTGTGGCATCAGACTGGTGCTCAACATTCAGAAAAACTCTGCCATTGTGCTCTGACTCTTCTGGTGAAATATATGTCTGTCTCAGAAGGATATGAGAAGAAACGAGTTCCTAATTACAATGTGTTACTATTACACATGTTTAATATGTTGAATGAAGAGCTGCACATTCCTTAAAAAACCTCAAATCATATAGAAAGGTGGAGTGAAACGCTTTGGATCGAACTGAACCACGTCAGAACGAGTTTGAGTGTATTCTGAATATTGACTGAATATTGCCAGCCATCTTCCGAGAATCTCCTCACCGAGCTCCCGTCCCTTAGCTCTTTAAGATAATGTGTTACTTTGATAAGCAATATGTTTGCAATAACAGCTATCTGTACCAAAGCAAAAATAATAGCCCATTGCTCCTGCTGAGAGCGCTGATTTGAATTCTACTTATCAGAGAACTCGCCGCCAGTTATTGTCTGCAAGAAATAAGGAGGCTTTTTCCAAGAAACAAAGACATTTTTTTTTTCTGTGAACAAAAGAGACAGTGCACAGTTTGCACTGACAGATAATGTAGCCTAATGCACATGGCTCCGATTGATGATTGTCTGTCTGTCAGCAGGATATTTGATGGAGTTTCAAACTGAATCCTGTGAGCAGCATAGATACGGTTCTGAATTATATATTCCATGATGTGCTTTATACATTGAACAACGGGGGTTCATCTGGATGTGTTTGATGTAGTGTAGAGTTGACATAGCCCCCCCACCACCACCACCACCCCCCCTCATCCCCTCCTCCCCCCTTTTTGAGCCATTGATCGCAATGTTAATCCATTTTAAAAAATCATCTCTGTCAATTTTTCTCTGCTGTGGGCTTTCATCCTTTGCTGCTACTTGTCAAATTCTACACCAGCAAAAAAATAAAACATAAAAAAAAAATTTGAATGGCTTGTTCCCCCTCTTTTTTTTTTTTTGCCTCGTTAAATCATTTCCATATTAAGGCCTTTTAGAATGCCCCTGGGTTCCTTTCGAACAGAACCACTAAAGAGTGAGTTGAGGATTAGAATATAATCTCCCACTCTTTGCAACTTCTGTGCAGTGCTATCATTTCCAACCGCACAGGAAAAAGGGTTTTTTCTGTTGGTGGCGGGCCAAATCCATTGCGTTTCCATTTTTCAACCTCTCCCGCTGCCCTTATCCAATTCAGGGCTTATGATTGTAATACTAAAACAGAGCGAGTTGTCAAACCAGAAACAGCAATGATGAATGCCCCGCTGCTCCGTGTGCTTGTTTGTTTTGGGGTGGTGTGGGGCGGGGGGGGGGGTGGGGGTGTGGGGGTGTGGGGGTGAGGGTGGGTGGGGGGGTAGAATTGAATTTCATGCTTACTTGTTGAGGTGCATTTTCTTGACCGCAGCTGCTCTGCTGTACTCTAGCAGGCAGCATTGATTAAATGGAATAGTTCTGTTATCTGGATAAAAAGGGGAGAAACATGGAGGACGATAGTGGGCAAGGGAAAATAATGAGTTCTTTCATCTCGGCAGTGAGGGTGTCTGCGTCTCCCAGACTTCCCAGGGAGATGTACACAGCTTAAGGAAACGTTTAATTAGAAAATGTCAACCTTGTGTCTGTGCACTATGTGTGCGGAATAATAACGTTTTTGATGTGAATATGACAGCGCGTTTCCTTTCGGCTGCTTTCAGAGCAACTCAAAGACGTGCAATCAATTGATTTTGAAGAGGGGGAGAAAATAATTAGCCGCCTACGCTGCTGCGGCTCTGAAGACGGCAAAGAGCTGTTAATGACTCTATGGCATTGGGTGTTTTACCATATTCCGTATCATATAATAGAGGACTAGGTGATAGTCCTGTACTGTGTTGACCAAATTCTCCTTGTCTATGTGTGTGTGTGTGTGTGTGTGTGTGTGTGGGGGAGTGCCAGGTACCCGGTGTGAAGGTTGGACAAAATGGACAAAATCAGTCGGCAACCATTAGTCATGATGAGTCATCAGTGGTATTTGAAGAGTTGCACTCCAAAACAGTCCGTTTCCGCTTCAGAAAGAAAACATTGCCTGAAGTTCATCGTTCAGTGTGTCTAAAATATAGAGGATCCAGTCTGTAAAAAGTAAAATATCAAATCTGTTAAAGAGTTATCATTATGTAAAAAAAAAAAAAGAGAGACTTTAAAAGCCCACTAAAAGGTAAATCGCAAAAATACCCAAAAAAGAACCTTGTAAAAATTCTCATTCCCATTGTGCTACAAATCATTCTGTAACAGTAGGCGTCATCCTTTTCAAATTCAAACTCTTACTTTCTCCCTGGCCTTCTGCTTGTGGCCCCTCGGTGTGGCGGCTGTATTTGCCTTTCAGATGAGGGCTTTAGGACGGTCACACAGGTAAACGCAGCTTCCCTCGTCTGCCTTGATAATCCTTGTTAAAACACACATAGATCACAATTAATGGGAACCGCCTCCGCTCTTTACGGATCCCTTTTTCATCCACTCAGCCACGGTGACTCCATGAAGATCTGTCTCTTTCAGACGTCCTGTTTAAGTTTGTTTTAGCCCGGCTTAATCTACACTCTGAAAAAGTTAAAGGTCTTCGAGGAACCTTTAGGGGTTCTTTAGAGTGAAACCACAGGGGAACCTCAGAAAATTCCCTGAGGAACCCCTTCATTATAGACCCAATAAAGTGTCATGGAGAGCGTGATTTGCTTCTGTGTATTGACGTATTGAAATAGAATGAAATAGAAAGAGATAGATAGAATGAAATAGAAAGTTAGGGCAGGAAACGTCAGTGGGGGGGGGACTTATTTGAATATTAATGAGATATGGAGGAAGTGGGTGCGTCAACATCAAACCTGTTCAGATCAGACATGGACAGCAGTCTCCACTCGGTTGTGGAGGAGAGTTTTTGATGAAGCGCAGCCAAAAACTTTCTCATGTTGCAGCTGAACTGAGCTGCATGCTAGAAAAACAGCAGGGGGTGGGGGGAATAATTCTAATGTTATCAAAATTTCATTGGATGAAATTTTTGTATTCGCCCCTGAGTGCAAGATGAGTCATCAACAGAAATCTGCTGTTTACTGGAAAGAAACACTTCTAGAAATCAACATTTTTTTTGTCCTGTATTGGTGAATATGTGTACATTACATCCAGCAACATCAGCAAAAAAAAAAGTTATTTTTCATTTCATGGGGTCTTTAAGGCTTCATGAACGCTTAACGTACAGTACTTGCATGAAACCCCAAAGGAACCCTTTAAAGTGATGTTGAACCTAGGTAGTACCTTGGGTTGTGGGTCATGATATAACCCCAAAGTCGCCGATTCTGTTATCAGTGTAACACCGAAATCCGGTCGTAAGAATTTCAGTGTTCCACTTTTTGGCTGGACCGCAACAGCGGGGCCAGCCCTATAAACGCGAATGTCTGTCACTGACTGAGTGATGAAGTTACACCATTGGTCGGCCGTGGCACATGGCACATCCATACACGGTCCAGCCATATACTAGGTTTTGTCTTGTTTTTATATATACACTACCAGTCAAAAATACGTTTGTATGTTTTTCATTCTCTTAAAGCCATTTTGATTTGTTTTAACACTTTTTTTGGTCACTGCATAATTCCATTTGTATTATTTCATAGTTTTGATGTCTTTACTGTTATTCTAAAATGTGGAAAATAGTAAAAATAAAGTAAAATGTGTGTCCAAACTTTTGACTGGTAGTGTGTATTGTCAGAATCTGCGTTGTTCGCATTCGTTTATGTACTAGAAGTGTGATTTAGAGACCTGTTACGCCATACAACAACATGGTAGTGAATGGAGAGAGAAAATAACGCAATTCCCCCATCGTCTCTACCGGAGCAACAGATTTTGAAGTTATATCATGGCCAGCAAGCTACACAACCCAAGGTACTACCAAAGTTCAACAGAGATGTTTTTATCTAGAAAGGAACCTTGAGGTGCTCGTCGGCTCCCTTCGGATCTTCGAAGAACCCCCGACGAACCCTCGGCTGTTAAAGTGTAATGTTGCCAAACACAGCTTGGCCCACTGGCCGGTAAAACCAAGTTAAACACGGAGACACTGTGAGGTTATTTACTGCCTCCATAAAAGCCGGTGAGTGCGAACGGGAAGAAGAGGCAGAGGGACGGAAGATGGAGGATGGAGAGAGAGAGAGAGAGAGAGAGAGAGAGAGAGAGAGAGAGAGGGAGAGAGGGAGCAGCTGCAGGCTCGGCTTTCTGAGAGGCTGTAGTTTGTTATCAGAAGAGGATCCAGCATCACACAAATCAAACCAGGAAGCTTCACCGGAGGGATAAATTTACTGACACGCCGCACAAAAACACACAGTCATACGTAAATGAAGAGCAAGAGTTGGCTGCCTGTATGGTGCTACTTAAAGATAAACACGGATTCACAGACAAACAGACACCCACAGATAAACACGACACGGACACACACACACACACACACACACACAGTATGTGATTCATAATAACAATTTCACACTTCCTCATTACGCCTCAGCCACAAGCACACGCACAGACATGAATACACACGCACACGCATGCACACAAAACGAATGACAACGCACACGCACACAAACACAATCGCAACTCCCCCTCTCATACAGACAATTTCCCACTTACCCACTCTGCCTCAACCAATTTTGTGGCAAAAAAACAAGTCCCTGTTCAGTAGCTGATAGTGAGTGAATCAAGCCTTCCAACAGCCCGGAGATGAGAAAGTTCAGCTGAGGTTATTGGATTAGTCCCTCTTCTCTTTGTAGTGTTGTGTCCTTAACTTATGGGGTGCAGCACACTGGATGGATCACACTCTCCATAAGGGGACCAGGGTGGCAGGTTAGCTTTAAAGTGGAGAGGTGCACTCGTTATATAGCCGGAAGGTTACAGCCTGGTTCGTTTCCAGCACAGGACAGGAGGACAGGAGGGTGTGCTGCCAGCAGATGGTAACTGGATAGCAGCTGGCGGCTGGTATTACATCCACAACACTGCCGAAGTGCCTTTGAGCAAAGCACCGAACCCCCCAACACTGCTCTAGAGTCTTTGCACTGCAGCTGACCTTTAAACCAACATGCGAAAAGACAAATTGCAATTATGTAGAGTAAATGAGTTTTGCAAAAAAAAAAAAAAAGGAAGTTGAGAAAACTCTAAAAGGCTTATTTTTCATTTCTCTTCCAAAACTTATGTGAACATGCCCGCAATTTAATAGGTCAAATAAATTCCACATCTTTAACTGAAAGTATGTTCTGTCTATTTCAGAAGATTTTAACAGAAATGTGACAGAAAACCTCCCCACTTCCCCACTTGGTAAAAATCACACAGAGACGTCAGATTTTTCCATTTTCTGGCCGAGCTGCAAAGCCAAAAAAAAAAGTGTCCTAATAGTTTCACTCAAAAAAATATATTCTAAACTTAACTTGAACCTTAATCTTCCTGCAGACCTTATGCCAAACTGTAACCTCACATCAGAGATGAAAAATAAATGTGATTATCGATTATTAAAGATATAGCAGCTTTTGACTTTGGCTGGGTTCGGCTGGAGCAGAACCTTCATCTGCAAGCAGAGTTCATCACATAGTACAGAGAGAACAGCCAGGACTAAATTGCTGTTGTCAGGTGTGTCCCATCCAGACAGATGAAATAAAGTTACTCACTGCCAAGCGTGCGCACCTATGCCCCCACCTGTCTCACTCTCCTTTTTTACCTCGACAATCTGTCAGCAGCTCACAGCAGTTTTCAGTATGCAGCAACAGTTAGGAGTCGAGCAAGAAGCACTGAGTAAAACACTGTAGTGATTAGTGTGCTAATGATGTACCTTTTGTTTACCAAATGATGCCCTCACACACACACACACACACAAATACACACGCGCGCATACGTGCATACACACAGCCTTTGATATTCACAGATCCCTCTGTCAAACAGGCTCGTTTCATTTTTAATGCAGTAAGCCTCTGGCTGGAGTTTTAGCACTGCGACAATGTTCGTGTCATTCTGCGTTTCTGAAAGCCACATTGTCAGCCAATGAACATCATGTTACAGCAACTCAGGACGCTGCAATGCACAGCATGACACCTTCCTTACACAGAATAGAATAGAACAGAATAGAATAGAATAGAATAGAATAGATCTTGAGTAACCCCAAGGGATTTTGTCTTGCTCATAAGGAGAACTAGGAGTCCTACTTCTTACACTTGTTCCTCTGCACCTGCACTCTAACACCCCCTCTCCCCCCTCCTCCCCCTCCGAAGACAAATTGTTTGGAAAATCCTGCAGTACTAATGCAGGACAGATGCAGAGCAAACCTATCCTGGACTGTACATTAGGGTTCGATCGATATGGGTTTATCAAGGCCGATACCTGTGCCGATATTTTTGTGCTGAAGCTGCCAATAGCCGCTATTTTCTGCAGATAATCAATATTTTAAAAAATGTTATGGCTGAAAAATTACAAGGATTCACTGTTTCCCACCCCAAAATGTATTCTTGGTCGGTTGGAAGCAATGTTTAGACCATCAGGTGACACTAAAACTCTCCATTAAAACCCATACTAATGCATTTCTTAAAGTTGGTTAGCGGCTCTTTAAAAGAAAATAAAGAAAATCACATTTCATTGCAGGTTGGACAGACTGTAATTTGGTAGCTGTGGTCAGGAAGGAACCTCCATCATATTGGATGTAGGCAACACTAACTGGCCGATATCCGATAAATAAAAGGTCAATATTGGCCTCATATAGGCAACTCTAACAGTATCAGTATCAGGTATCCAATCTCAGGAACCCGGCACAGCTCTTTTTTGCTTTTATTTGCTTAAAGCCCCTATGTGTAGGATTTAAAAATTGTTGATTTTGGCGACTCTTACTGATAGTGCCAAAAAAAGACACTGTCGCAAACGTCTTTGCAACCTCTTAGCTGCGTGATACCCCACTTCATACAGCCACAGTATGTAAACAAAATACACATTAGTTCCTATATTATTCCTAATAACAGCAATATACTATGAAGTTGTTTGGGGGGTCGCTGTCATTGTGAAAATAGCCTATCCAACACTTACTATTCTGATGCTACGAGCTGCAGCTAATGGAAAATGCTACCGCTAACAAACTAGACTAAACACAAATCAAGTAACGTAATCGGGAGCTCCGGGTCTCGCGCTGCCCTCCCTCCCCCTCCTAGCTGTTTTAGCCTCTTCTGTTATAGGGTTCTTGTTTTATTTTGTAACGTCCAGCAGTTACAGTCCTGTCTTCCATGTTACCACTATCTGTGATATTGATTAGCTTCACGCTGTTCAATCTAAGCAACTAGTCTGCATTCAAACTGTGTCTGTTTTCTTCCTGGTTTGGTTTGACTCTCTGCCTTAAGTCAGTACGGCACTTAGCGCCAGTTCGTACCCTCGGACACATGAACAGACTGAAACTCACACTCATTCACTCATTAATCATGTGTGATTTACCGCTAATTAGTGCACTAATAGCAGCACTATAGGGTATATATAGTATATATATAGGGTATATATACATATTATAAATGGGACACAGCTATTAAACCAATTTTCTCCATGATAGTCTCATTTTTCTACTGACAAACTTTTATGGTATCTGAATTAATTGGAGGATGATATAATCAGATACAAATTCTACAGCAAATTTAATATATGTCTGTACGTCAAATATTAAACATGTCGATACATGTTTGTACATCAAAACAGGTGGCTTTGTTATCAACATATACATATACATGTTATAACCATTGATGGCCAATGCAATGAGTTTTACTTTGCTACTACTAACCATAATAATTATTGACTGTTTGGTATTTATAGTTTTTGCCAATTGAAGTTATCATACACGTGTTTGTGTATCATACTGATGTATTCATTTTCTGTTTATGTGATCAGTATACAATAACTACAATCTTATATAATGTAATCATACGAGTCATTACAAAGAGCCGTGTAGTGTTAGTATAATCCTCTGTCAGTTCCCACAAAATCAGTATGAAATGGCTGCAAGTACAAGGCAGCCCTTACAAAGCTTTATTCTTGGCTTAAAGTGCAACGTTGTAGTACAGAACGGTTATCGGATGATTTTTTATTTGAAAATGTGAGTCATTGACTCCCAGGCAGCTGTCACACACTGAACATCGTCTCACCCCGGGCCGTATCTCATTAGCATGGCAGACGCCTCCTTTTAGATACAGGGAGCAAGCCAGCCTAAACCACTTCACACAGAGCCAATCTCTCGCTCCTGTTTCGCCACAGTAGCCCGTCACCTGCTGCCAAGAACTCTTTCAAGGGGATTTTGCCCGCTCCACTGACGCACGGGGGAAACTTCCCTGTGGGTTTGCCGGCCCACTTTTCATGGTGGAGGACATCTCCTTTACAGAGGAGCGGCGGCACGCTGCAAAAAATATCCCACCCTGAACGAGCCATTTGATCCTGTATGCAGTGTTAAAATGAGTGGTTTTGCTCCAAAATGCTACAGTCAATATTTCTAATGCATTTACCAATACACAGACAGACATGATGATGTAATCCTTTATGCCACAATCCCAAGTGAGCATTCATACAGCAGTCCAATTCAGACGACAAAAGACTGATACACTAACCCACACATGGTGAGCATAGAGGACATCAAGCTGTCATAAATGTACAGGAGGACCAGGCAGCACCATTCACCAGCCACCTAATCTAAATGATGATTTTATCCTCAAATGTGGAGATATTTTGTGAGCAAAGGTCTTAAGATAACTCACACCTTCAATAATAAGCATAATAATAAGCCCCTAAGCACATTCAGGTTGCTCTTATTTGCCAAGTTCAACGGCTGCACAAGGGATTTGACCTGTTAATTGGTGCTGACACGTTACAAGACAGGCACACAATACAGGCTGGGCTGGACACACAAGGTGCAAAAGAAAAGGTAAAAGGACCTCACATGTGAAGGAGATTAGAGCCAGCAGAGATTGTGTTTGAATTGCATGAATTTGAATTTGTCATGCTCATACTGAACCACTGAAAAATGGATTTGTTGAATAAATGAACTCAATAACTGACTTTGTAAGGCACAATGTGAAATTTAACGCAATGGGTTGAAACTGAATGTGATTCTTATTCAGTTTAACTTCTAGCTGTAATTTCAAATTTGGTTTTCCCCAATTCAAATTCAGTTTTCTTAATTCAGATTGAGCTTCCTGAGACACACAATCGGTCACAAGGGACTTTTATTCCCTGAATGGCGACTGGAAGGCGGCCAACAGCGGGCTAACACTCACTCACTTTGCCAGCCACAAGCCATATTGCAAACTGAACTAAGAATAAAAAGACTGCAGAATCGCTTTATTCCCCAAGTGCAATGTATAATAATCATACAGGAATGTGTCTTGGTGACACTGGTGTGGTTACAAATTTACAAAGTAACACAGTCCATGCCGACACGTGTTTTAAGCGGACATTTCTTACAGTGCAAGGCCTCCAGCAGAGCACATCGACCCTGCCCACCTGGCTGGAGCTTCCCAGACAGACAGGTGTGCAGAGACACATGTTAGCAGGCAATGACAGAGCAGTGGAGCGTAGCATCAGCGTCACATTCTAAGTTTTATATGTGTGTGCATGGTGTGTGTGTGTGTGTGTGTGTGTATGCATGTGTGCAGAGGCTGCGTGGGTGTGTGTTTGTGCGTGTATACGTCTGATTCATTCCAAATCCTAACATGATCAAAGCAGGGAGAGACGGAGACTGACAGACAGAGAAAGCCAGAGTGAGCGAGAGATGGACGCGGTCCAGTCCTCACATTAGAAGCCTATCCATCAGGCAGAGGAATTACTCACTCTGCAGAGCGCTGGGCTGCAGCTGATAGATGTGAACTGCAGCGGGGTCGAGGTGTGTTTTAACGGGATGACGTCTGTGAGCAACACAAACACCTGCTCTGCCATATTTACCGACAGAAGGTACGTTGTTCCCTCCCTCGCGCGGCTCTGAATGTCACACATCTGGGCATGTCGGTGTCCTATTCCTGCAGGTCTGTAAACTGTGTTATGTGGGCAGCAGGTTGCCAAGAGGCAGAGGCTGAGAAATAACAAAAAGAGCAGCAGCAGGAGGGCGTATCCAGGCTGTAGGTTAGTGATTGGAGGGTGGTTGGTTTTACTGCTATGGCGCCTGACAGCAATGCCAAGGAGCCCAGCAGGGGGCGCTGCACTGCAGCTGACTCTGTGCTCTAGCTTCTCTAATGCACTGGTCCTCAATCCTGGTACTCAGAACACAGAGTGCTGCTGGTTTTCTGTACTACCAGATAGTTAATTGTAGTTAATTACTTTCACCTGGCATCCCAGGTGTAAATCAGTGCCTGATTAGATGGCAAAAATGAAAACCAGCAGGGCTCCGGGTGCCAAGGCCTGGGACTGAAAACCACTGCTATAATCAAATGCATATGTGTAGGGGGCTCTGTGTGTGTGTGTGTGTGTGTGTGTGTGTGTGTGTGTGTGTGTGTGTGTGAAGGACATGCAAAGAGATAAATCCCAGTTACCTTGTGTAAACTGCATAATAAAGTAATCTTAATCTTAAAGGGAAAATAACTAAAAGGATTTTGGCTTTCAAATTTGGTTTTCAAAACCAACTTTGGTTTTGAAAGGAGGAGGATGGTGCCATGAGCAAGCGGCCGGTGTCTCAATACAGTTCAACTACGAAAGCTAAAAGGCTTCTTTCTCAAGACAGAAAAGCAAATGACAAAACAGTATTATTATTTCATTATTTCGCATGGTGATGTATTACCGCTTCACTAGACATGTATGTTGGATCTCTCTTAGCTAGCTTACTCGTCTCCATTGGGAAAATGTGACTGTATTCGCTGTGTCACTTACAGGCCACCATAGCTCAAGGGGACAGGAGGGGAGAGGGTGTGTGTGAGACGTTCATGATAATGTCCCGAGATGCTGGCCCGGGAAAGAAGGCCAACCTAACATGAGAAAATGTCTTTCCTTGGTCCTAACTGTATAGACAGGAAGACTCATCTATACTGCGTGCTTTAAACCTGCTTAAATGTAACAGATGGACTTCCCTGTTCACTCAGTCTACTGTACTACTTTGTATTGTTTCAATTTAAAGTGTTTTGCATGTCTGTATTTTATTGATTACAATTATGTATAATGTTGTATGCCTTGCTACAACCCCAATTACCCATCAGGGACAAAACACTCTTGAACTTGAACGCAACTACAGAGAAAGTCTGTTAATCTGTACACTTATCTGCTCCAAAACACCCACTAATCTGCTTAAAAACACCCTGAAGTGATACTTTGCGACAAACCTCTTCATTGTATTCTTTTGGGCAATTTGCAGATGATAGTTTCAGTAGTTTCCATAGCACCTTGGCACTTGAGGTGAGAGCTTTTTAGCACATTCGAAATACAGCCACCGCTCTCATTATCTGTCCCACACTTTTCTGAGGCACTTTGAGGGAGTTTGTGCATGTGCGCGCGCTCGTGTGTGTGTGTGTGTGTGTGTGTGTCTGTACATTTGTGCCTGGCCTATCTTCCTGTTGTTCATGTTGGTGAATGGTAATCTGAATGAATAATTAATTTGGCTGTGAACCAGTTATAAATGAGAGGTTTGGTTTTTTTTGCCGCGCTACAAATGTGCTTTGATGTTTTGCACCAAGGCTGACTAAGAGCAAACTGAATAAAAATAGAAGAGAGCTCCGTTACAGCAGGTTCAATGACTGCACTCCCTACAGAGGATTTTAGAGAGGGAGAGGATTTGAAGCTAATCCCACCAACAGAGTACAGTATGAATGAGGGCAATGGAATGATCCCCGCTGCATTAGGAAAAGTTGCTCAATGACACTGCTGTCAAAGCTCTTAAACTGATCAAACTGGCAAATTGGTATTTAAGGCTAGCGGTATTTATCAGGAACTATAAGCCTGATACACAGATAGATAGGAACAAGCCTGCATTACAATGGGGTGTGATTGTGGCAAATCTCTTATGAAGCAGCATATGCCCTCCAAATCACAATAGATGACAATGCAGCCGAGTGCCGCTTTTGTCAGGTGAAAACCTTGCAACTCTAATTCTGGTTGGATCAAAAGTGAGGCTGTTTGTCATAGGCTCCCCGAAACGTTTCCAACACATCATGTATCTCGCTGGTGTCATGCGAAAACCTCATAACTCGATTTTCATGTTTTGACTTTACTTGAAGGATTACATGCTCCTCTGTGAATTGAGAAAATCCTGTGACACTTATGAAAACTTTCAAACCTAATCACTCGATCAGAACTCAATCACTCAGTCAGATTTCCGCGCTTCCTTGTTTCCCTAATTCCACCTGACAGATGCAAAATGGA
>NW_027281971.1:0-35000 GCF_046629955.1 Centroberyx affinis
TTTATATAACCCCACAATTATTTACATATATCCAAAAAACATTCTCACTTTAATTGCCTATATACTGTAATGTTCTAAGTTCTATGTTTCAGCTTATCTTATCTAGGAGTCCTTGATGAGAAACATTTAGGGAACCCCTGTTTTACATTTATCATTTCAACTGAAAAATATTCCTACAACAATGCATAAACCATAAAGTCAATAAAGTAATTTTAGAGTAATTCATCAAGACAGAGACACTGGAAAGACAAATATAGACCGAGACAGGCCTCCTTACACCTTCTGCGGAGTGTGTGTATGTGTGTGCATGTGCGTGTGTGTGTGTGTGTATACTAAGCAGACACACACACACACACACACACACACACACACACTCTCTCTCTCTGCTCTTGTCTCCTAATTGGCTTTGAATGGGGACCCTCATAAACAAAAGGCAGTTCGGAGGCAAATAAACAAAAGCGCGTCTTGTCATTTATTATCGCTCCTTCATTCCTTCCCTTTTATTTCTGCGTGGCCTCTGGTCGTCAGAGGGGAGGAGGGGGAGAATGAGAGAGCCCCCCCCCCCCCCACCCCCCCTCTCCCCTCTCTCCCCTCTCTCTCTTCCCCCTCTCTCTCTCTCTATCAGATGCCGAGTGTGTTGCGCGTATTGATCGCAGGGGCTCAATAGCAGAAAATAATGGGGTGGTGAAAGCTTAGTAGAGAGAAAGAGATGGAGAGAAAAGAGAGAAAAAGAGATCTACAAACGTGTGTGTGTATGCACGCACACACACACACACACAAACACACACACACACACACACACACGCATACACAATCCATTTCCTTACCTCTGCCCTGCGCCCCCATGAATATTGGTTCTCCCCCAACTCCTCCGTGTCACCATAGTGTGTGTGTGTGTGTGTGTGTGGTGTCTCTATGTTGTGTGTGTGTGTCCAGGCGGCCCTAATTTGCATACGTGTGTGTGTGTGTGTGTGTTATCTATGTGAATAAATCCGTCCTATGCCCCATGCGCCTCAGGGTGATGCGATGCGGCCATGTGCCCGAGCAACCATACCCTAGCTAATTTACAACCAACCTAGTGTGTCCCCCCACTCACACACACACACACACACACACACACACACACACACCCACACACACACACACGGTTTGATGACACCACAGTGAAACATGTCGTCTAGACGACATTGAACCCTGAGTCCGCCCAGGGTATTGTTTTATGCAAATGGAGAGAGCTAGGGCTGACATGATTGGGCCAGACTTGGGTGTTGATTGAGGTGTGTGTGTGTGTGTGTGTGTGTGTGTGTGTGTGTGTGTGTAACTCCAGTTATGGCTGTGGCCATGATTATAGTGTAATGCTGGTAGCCGTTAGTATTATTGTTATTGTTGAAATTGTTCTATTATTCAGCAGGGCAGGGTGGGGCAGTGTACAAAACGTTAGAAATATGGAATCCAAGGTGGCATTGACACACACACACACACACACACACACACACACACACACACACACACACACACACACACACACAATCAATACCAACAAAAACACATCTATGTAATTTTCAACTTGTCATTGAAATGTAATCACGCATTCACTATAAGGCCACACTCCACACTGCTAAAGCAAATATGAATCATAGCAACAATGCACTGCAGCATGCAAAATATTGATGCATACTGCAAAGCCACTTAATGAATGTGTCAGAGTTTGGAGCATAACACACACACATACACATACACATACACACACACCCAGGCTGTGTGTTATCAGGGCAGCCATCAGAGGGAGAGGGTGGGTGTGTGTGTGTGTGTGTGTGTGTGTGTTGTGGTCCAAGTCGTAAATTTAATTTCATGCTGGATTTGCGGAGCTCATCTGAATTGCATGTGAGGCACGGCCTGATGGGCCACAGTCTCAACGCTGGAGAGTCACACACACACACTCAGATGCAAGATGCCGCTGTCGATGGTGCAACACACACACACACACACACACACACACACACACACGCAGAGGCCGAAAACATTCCAAGGTCCTGACATCGACGTGACCTCTTTACTTGACCCCAGAATGTCTATGATTTTATGAATTTGGGCAATAACACACACACACACACACACACACACACACACACACACACCACACACATCAGACACATCCCTATACATCCCCACAATACTAATCCCTTATTTTCCTTAGCAGTTTATTTCGGTTTATTTTGATTTGTTGTTCTGCCTTCGACGAACATTAGCCCGCGTGTGTGTGTGTGTGTGTGTGTGTGTGTGTGTGTGTGTGTGTGTGTTAATTCACTGTCACAATACAGCCCTGCGCCCTACTTCCCTACTTAGTATCTCATTGTGTGATCTATTTCCATCTCCTGGATCTATTTTCAACTGCGCGTGTAAGTACAGTAAGCGTGTCCGGCGTGTAGCGTTTCTATTCGTAACACCGGGCCGCGAGATTCCCATTGATTATCTTGAGATATTGTCGCCATACTTTAGCCTAAATTAGTTCATATTTGCTGTAGTTTTTATCATTATAATGGAAAGCGAAGATTAAGCGAAAATCACCAGAAATGGATTTGGAAGTTAATAAAAAATCGCATCAGGCGGTTTGGTGACCTACATCTAATAATTTATCACATTGACCGATAATAACATCTCATCAGTTATCAGTCATTATGTATACCTGATGAGAAAAGTTACCATAGGCTGGATTGTGTGTGTTTTTTTCTGTATATCTTCATAGTGTATAAAGTCTCCAACTTCTATCAGCTGTGTATGTAAGTGTGTTTTCCGCAGTGGTGGAAGAAGTACTCTGATCCTTTACTTGAGTAAAAGTACCAATACAGCAATGTAAAAATACTCCATTACAAGTAAAAGTCCTGCATGAAAAATCCTACTTAAGTAAAAGTACATAAGTATTAGTATTAAATGTAGTTAAAGTATTAAAGTAAAAGTAGTGGTTTGTCCCTCTGACTGATATTTTATTATATATGACATCATTAGATTGTTAATACTGAAGCATCAGTGTGTAAGCAGCATGTTACTGTTGTAGCTGCTGGAGGTGGAGCTAGTTTGAACTACTTTATATACAGTTAGCTAGTTTAGTCCAGTGGTTCCCAACCTAGGGGGTGGGCCCCTCCAAGGGGTCACCACATAAATCTGAGGGGTCGTGAGATGATTAATGGGAGAGGAAAGAAGAAAAACAAAGTTCTGATACACAAATCGGTTTTCAGTTTTGGACTTTTTCTCTAATCTCTTATTTTTGCTGAAATATTGGATCATTTGAACATTTATTGAAATGAAACCATGTGAGGTTTAGAGGGAAAAATCACTATTTGGTGGAGCTGTTAACAACTCATAGACATCTGAAATGTGACCCGACTACACACTGCTTTTTGGAAGACGTCAAAAGCCAAAAAGGTTGGAAACCACTGGTTTAATCTTTAACAATGTGTTGTATTTTAAAAGCTTGTTATATTATCCATTGTGTCAAATCTCCATCTGAAAAGTAACTGAAGCTGTCAAATAAATGTAGTGGAGTAGAAAGTACAATATTTCCCTCTGAAATGTAGTGGAGTGGAAGTACAAAGTAGCATCAAATGGAAATACTCAAGTAAAGTACAAGTATCTCAAAATTGTACTTAAGTACAGTACTTGAGTAAATGTACTTAGTTACTTTCCACCACTGGTTTTCCGTAAGTACCTGTTTCTTCGTTACACTACATCTCCAAACGCATCTTTATATAGAAAAAAATGCCCATAAGACTTTCACCTGTCTCCACTTGTCCTCAACTCAAACCTCAAACCATCATCCAACCTCCACTGCTCCGTTTCACTCATCCCTCGTCTCTATCTCTTCCTGATAATCCACTCCCTCTCTCTTTCTCACCGAGCTCTGGAGTGGAGAGAGGGAGCGGGGCGAGAGACCATGTTAGAGAGTTGAAAGAGAGAGAGAGGAGAGCGAGCTCTGCAATTACCCCGTCACAAGGATCGGAGCAATTAAGGAAATGTACGGTTCGCCTGGGTTCAGGGTTTCAGATAGCCTTGTAAAGCCATGAGTCATGTTTTGCTGCCTTGTGTGAAGTCATTTCATACACACACACTCACACACAGCACACACTCTCACACACCACTGGCATTAGGGCAATTGTTTAACCCTTTATATTGGAAGGGATCAGTCATATATCTCAAGTTTTATATCAAAAAACTTCCAAAACGGAGCGTAATACATTGCCTAATAACCTATTTAAAATGAATAAGCATGACGTCATGTTGGATGTTGGAAGTATATCTTGGTATTAAAGTATATCTTGAGTTTGTTTTTCTCACTTCTCACAGTTCACTTTGCAAAAACCTGTTCAGATCAGCCGTGATTCAGTCGGTGCCATCTGAAGGACAAACGAAGAGTAAAAAAAATTAGCAAAAACCCTTTTCAAAACGTATTCAGTCTCTCCAAAAAGGCAAAATCCAGCCTGTAAAGTGTTTGCATTTTGTCAGCCAACACCTTAAGCTACCTGCTATCCTTTCCTAACATCATCGTTTCTTTTCATTTTATGCTATCAATCATTTTAGAAGCTGAAGTGCTGCCTTTTTCCATGATGATTATCTCATTTCAGAAGAAAACTCTTAACCCTCCTATAAAATTAACAAACGCCCTTTATGTTTGCGGTCAAATTGATCGCAGAAATTTAAACCTCTAAAAAATCATTGTAATTGAAAGTGTTACCGAAGTTAACACTTCAGAACATCAGCAAGCAACACAGTTAGTCATGAAAAAAACACCAATAAAAAGTAAATTAGTCACCGAAATAGTCTTTCAAAGAGCTGTGACAGGAGCTCATTGGCAGAAAACTCTATAAAACTGTGAGTCTTATGTTAGGGCCTTAAAGCATGGGAACATTTTTCAAAGATCAAAAAATTGCCTGGGAAAGTTTGTTCAGTATCAGTCAAAACAAAGAGAAAGAAAATATGTGTAAAACCTTTATATTTTCTCTGGTTTTATAACACTATTGTGTTTGGGGTCAAAATGACCGTTGTATACAAAGTGTGTACAACATGTTTTTAGAGACGTTAAATGTTGAATGGGTACTTAAGTACAGTTTTGAGGTACTTGAGTATTTCCATTTGATGCTACTTTATACTTCCACTCCACTACATTTCAGAGGGAAATATTGTACTTTCTACTCCACTACATTTATTTGACAGCTTTAGTTACTTTTCAGATGGAGATTTGACACAATGGATAATATAACAAGCTTTTAAAATACAACACATTGTTAAAGATTAAACCAGTGGTTTCCAACCTTTTTGGCTTTTGACGTCTTACAAAAAGCAGTGTGTAGTCGGGTCACATTTCAGATGTCTATGAGTTGTTAACAGCTCCACCAAATAGTGGTTTTTCCCTCTAAACCTCACATGGTTTCATTTCAATAAATGTTCAAATAATCCAATATTTCAGCAAAAATCAAAGATTAGAGAAAAAGTCCAAAAACTGAAAACAGATTTGTGTATCAGAACTTTGTTATTTCTTCTTTCCTCTCCCATTAATCATCTCACGACCCCTCAGATTTATCTGGTGACCCTTTGGAGGGGCCCGACCCCTAGGTTGGGAACCACTGGACTAAACTAGCTAACTGTATATAAAGTAGTTCAAACTAGCTCCACCTCCAGCAGCTACAACAGTAACATGCTGCTTACACACTGATGCTTCAGTATTAATAATCTAATGATGTCATATATAATAAAATATCAGTCAGAGGGACCAAACCACTACTTTTACTTTAATACTTTAACTACATTTTGCTGCTAATACTTATGTACTTTTACTTAAGTAGGATTTTTCATGCAGGACTTTTACTTGTAATGGAGTATTTTTACATTGCTGTATTGGTACTTTTACTTAAGTAAAGGATCAGAGTACTTCTTCCACCACAGGTTTTTTCAAACTCATAATGCTGTAAAAACCTTCCAAAACAGATCACAGTTTCATTTTAAATGTAAAGGTATCTCTGTAAGACACCATCTTTTTTTTTGGGACTATGAACATGCTGTATGTCGGAGGATCCTCTTACACAGCAGAAGGAAAAATGCGGATAGACCCGGTTGCGGTCTTCATTTCAGGCCCGCTCCGACTAATCGGTTTTCCAGCTCCTCTCCTCATTGACTCAGCAGAAGGCCCGAGAGTCCCAGGACGGCTTCGGGGGAAGACGTTTTTGCAGGAGGAGCATTAAAGACACCATTCTTCCTTACAAATATAGATGGAACGTGGAGAAGAGTACATGAATATTTTACCAGGGAGGTAGTGGACAGTAAACCCACGTAATCTCAGTCTAGAAATGTCTACAACCTCTTTAGGTGGACATGAATCTTTATGAGATAAATAGATCATGGTAAAAAGCATCAAAATTATGTAAAATATATGAGGATAGGATAGTTTAGGGCAGTGATTCTCAACCTTTTTCATATCAAGGACCCCTAATTTAGTCCGCATTTGGGCCTCGGACCCCCATTTGATGAGATTTTGTGTCTCGGACCCAAATCTGAGAATATTTTTATTGTTAGATATGATTTTGTCCAGAATCCCATGACTATCTGTATTGTAGGCAGAGAGATAACAGGGAAACTATGATCAGAACAGTCATTCTTCTACATTTTCTAATTGTGTTAACTTCTTGTAAATGAAATAATGGTGAAGTTTAACAATTCATCAATTTGCCTGGGGACCTCCTGGAACCCCCTCAAGGACCCCTGGTGGTCCCCGGACCCCACGTTGAGAAACACTGGTTTAAGGAAACACAAAAAGTATGAATGAATGTTTTTCTGAAAATATTATTGATTTATATTTATATTGGTGGTCGTTTGCCTTATGATGATCACCGACTAGAGGTCATAGGTCATCCTTCTTTTTATTTTCCACTACAAAAACTTTATTTCATCAAAATCCATAAAGCATGGGTTACATTAAAAAACTCAAGGATTGACAGATCTATGTCAGCGAGACATGAGTCTTAGATGGATTATCAATCTGTAAAAAGGTCTGATATTGTATTATGCGGAGCCAGCGGAGCAAAATGGATGGTGGTGCGTTCGGTCCAAATGGGACAGGAATGTTACAAAATGGTCGAACAAATCCCTGCCTGGGACCTTTAAAGCTTTCAGCCCGTCTTTAGGATGCCGTCTGCTAGAGCCATTAACCTTCAATGGACAACGGGAGACAAGGGCTCTCTGTCTACACCTTCACCACCCCGAGAGAGAGAGAGAGAGAGAGAGGGACTCAGAAAGAAGGAGAAAGAGAGATATCCAGAGGCAGGAGTAGACGTTTTGATTGGCAGCTGCTGCCTAAAATCCCCATTCATTTACAATGCTGACCTCCTGGGAGCCAGCAGTCTATGTGAAGTGATGTAGTGGGAAATAAAAAGCTGAACCATGACCTTCATAAGGATCATCATAAGGCAAATGACCACCAATAGGAGCCCAAATTGATGTATTTCTTATTTCTTTATGTATTTTTTTTATGTATTTCAGAAAAGCATTAATTTATGCTTTTTCCCTTTAAAATACCCCAGCCTCATTCAATTTACATCAGTTTGATATCACTTTCTATGATGTATGCTGTGAATCTATGTCATACATATTCACAATAAAAGACAATACGCTCTGTTCTGCAAATAAAAAGGTGGGTAAAGTGAGTTTTGGTGGATTTACCCTCCACTACATCCCTTCATGTTAATAAAGAATTACAATCAGAGCTCCAAAATGATTAATCACATATTGAGATAAAGGAAAAAAAAAAAAACATATTTCTCATTCTTCTGCAACATGCGAGCAAGCGTGGGCCTCGAAGTGAAACGAGAACCAGCCAGCCTATAAAAGCATCTAAGAAAAAAAAAAAAAAAGCAAACTTCTCAACAAACACCCTCGGCGCGAGCGAGCATGGCTGCGCTCCCAGGGCGCTCTACCTTCCAAAAGCCGCTCCGGTAACGAAGACAAAAGCCAGACACACACCTACACACACACACACACACACTCCTCTTCTTCTCCCCTCTTCCTCCTCGCCTGGCCAGTCTCAACATCCCAGCGCTCTTTTGAGGCGACGTCCCAACAATTCCACCGGGTCCCTCATTAAGGCCCGGGCGCCGACTCTCCGGGGGTAGGGAAGGGGGGTGGGG
Organism: Centroberyx affinis; assembly: GCF_046629955.1. Taxonomy (NCBI): domain Eukaryota; kingdom Metazoa; phylum Chordata; class Actinopteri; order Beryciformes; family Berycidae; genus Centroberyx; species Centroberyx affinis. Next base: position 8,172 of record NW_027281971.1, read on the forward strand.
ACGATGGGGGTGCAGGGGAGTGGGGGGGGGTGGGGGGGGCGGCTGCCGGGTAAACTTTGGAGAGGTCACCTCCTCGTTCCCGTCCTCCTCCTCCTCTCATCCCTCGTTCCGGCCCGTCCTCGGGTCCTGTCAGCGGAGAGTGTAAACAAGCAGAAAGGTTAGCGCTGTTTTCACCCGCCGCTGTCTTCTCTCATTAGGGACAAGGGGGTGGGGGGGTGGGTGGGGGACGGTGAAGCCGGCGCCACCAGCGACGCCGCGCTTTTGTTGTCGGGAGGCGACTTCTTGCGGGGGGGGGGCACCGAAATCCGTTCAGCACATGGAATACAGAATCGTGTGCCGGAATAGAGTTTACTCACCTGTCCAGGCTGATGTGGGTCTTTATGGCCTAAATTCATAGCATACATCAAATGCTTTGGAGGGAAGTTAGTGGTTATGTGGCATTGTGATGATCACCAACTGGAGGTCATGGTTCACCCACGTTTTTTTCCTTACCACTACAGCATATCGCTAATTATAACACTACTCAAAGAGAGGTAAAGTCAACATGCCAGATCATAAGCCTGCCTACTAAATTCAGCTTGAATAGCAAAATGCAAGCAAACTATGCAATTCACAGCTCTTGCTTTGGCATATGTGTTACAGCGCGGCATATTTGTTTTGACATATTTCACATCCTACAAAGTTTCTATTTATTACTAATTTATTACTCTATACTTGTTATGTTATGAACTTATTCCACTTGGAACTTTCGAAAATCAAATGAGAGACTTAGAAGCAGATTCCTTTCGTACTTGCACATGTTTTTTTATGAACGTTGTAATTGTTTTTATTTATTTTATTGCATGTTTTGTGTCTTAATGTTTATCTTTTTTAATGTTGTTGCAACTTTTATCTCTTTTTATGGCGCTATCTTGGCCAGGCTTCCCTTGAAAAAGAGGTCTTTGTATCTCAACGGGACCGACCTGGTTAAATACAGGTTAAAATAAATAAATGTTACTTTTCCGTTACATCCCCAAAAAGTGGAGATTGCATCAGCTATTACCTTCTAAAATCAACATAAGTCATTATGTATCAGGAATCCAAACAGAAGTAAAATGGAAGAGTTTCACACATATCCACATGCATAGTCATTTTTCTCCATGGCCTCTAACTAATGTTGGCGTGTCCATTTAAGCACAATTTTGGCCATGTTTGTGGAAAGTGGTTTTGTACCTGAATTTACAATTTTTATACAGACATATTCATTATTTACACACAAATTACAATTTTTTCTTATCATCCTTTAAAATCAAACGCATGGGAGCAGAGAAAATATGGGGGTGAATGGGGATGGGACATAGTTTGGGATAATTCAAATTCAGGGGGTGAAGCTTATTGAACTGACTGGTACTATAGCTGTAATATTTTGTTTGGCAATTGTAATGCTATTACTGAAAGAAATAGGACTTTCTCATTATACAATATGTATCTCCCCATACTAAAACAGGATAGATACATTACCTCTGCATACCGATACACTAAAACATCTGATTAAGACTTTCCCCTTGGCAGCATTAAAACCTCCTCCTCTCTTCTATAGCATCTCTCCCCCCCCCCTCTCCCCTTCTCCACTGATGCATCTGGTACACACACACACACACACACACACACACACACACAGCTCGGTACAGATACATTAGCCAGTGTCCAGCGGCTGCCTGCGATGGTAGTGAATGCCTCCCTCCCTCCCTCCCTGCCTGTCTGTCTGTTTGCTGACTGGCTGTGGAAGAAGCCATTTAGCGCGCTGAATGTCAAGGTTAGTGTGCGCCGTCCTTGTCATCACTCTCCACAGCAGAAGGTCAGGGATAAGATCTCCTCAAATGGCCAGCGCCAAACAAAAGAGGGGAAGAGACAGAGGGCGGAAGGCAAGAAAGACCGAAAGAAACAAACAAAGAAACAAGCAAACACCCCCTGTTTGCAGCCCAAGTCAAGTCACTGAGTTTGTGTGTGTGTGGTCTTTTGATTCTGTCCTTATGAGGACCAAATGTCCCCACAAGGATAGAAACATGATTGGTTGAAAGATACAAGAGGCTACTTTAGGATTAAGGCTTGGGTTTAGGTTTAAAGGATTAGGTTTAAATTGGAGTGAAAGTTACTCATGTACTGGTGAGGTTTAAAGTAATAATCAGTGACATTTTCATAGAAATAAATGTCTCTTTTGCTGTGTGATTCATACAACACGATAGTGAGTCAGCCTATATCCAGTTCATGAAAGCTTTTACATTTGCTGTTCTAAGCAGCCGGTGTCTGGTAGCTCTTTCCTGGGGAAAAATCCTCCGGTACACAGGGTGTGGTGCGTTTTCTGGTTTGTTTGGAATAAGCAGAAGAAGAACTGGGTAGTTAGCATGAGCAGTGATAGCTACCATGACTGAACAGACAGAAGAAAAGAGAAACTGAAACTGCATCAACAGAACCCAGTGAGCAGTGATATTCGGTCTGAACGTCTAAGACCTCTTTTCGCCCTCTTTTCAACCAGCTGAAATGCAGTTACAACATTGTCACAAAACACAAATTTGTTTAATCATTTGATCATTTGTTCAGTTGTAGCTTGAAAGAGAGACGATATTGATGAGTGTGAAGGTATTTCTCCAAAGTCATATTGCTCTGGTAGGTGAAATGTGGTCTACACAAAGATGTCATTTCAACGCATTTAATGTTTCATTTAAAATATCATAAATATGGAACTATACAGGCTGTGTGCTGCCAACAAGAAGCTTCCGAAGAAGCACAAGTACATGGGTGGTACAGCTTCAACTACAACTGACACTGACATAGTTAAGTGGTGTATATACTAAGGGTTATATACTAAAATATTTAATGCAAAATGCAGTGTGCTTCAGTAGCCTCCTGGTTAAGATGCATACCTCATAACCGCGACGTCTGCAGTTTGAATCCGGCTGTGGACTTTTGTTGCATGTCGGCCTCCATCTCTCTCTCTCCCTTTATTTTTCCTGTCTTTGAACGTTGAACGTTCACATTTAGACCATATTTCACCAGGATATTACACCGGTGAAATATGGTCTAAATGTGAACGTTCATGTGAACTTTCACTTTTGACCCTGTTTTGAACGTCTTTTCAACGTAAAACCGCTCACTGGGAAAATCCAAGGAAACAGTCGACACAGTACTGTTTATGTGTGCAAGTATGCGTAAGTACGGGACGCTTGGACACTACCCTAACACACAAACCGTTTCCATCAGGTCCACTGCCCCTCTCCCTGAGCAGAACGGTGTGTGTCGGCTGTCACGTGGAGTAATGACCGCTGAAGGGGACGACCGTCGGCCGCTTCGAACGTCACCATTCCCCCTGTGATCCATAACACGGAGCGATTTTAATGCGGCGGGTAATTACAATATGCCCCGGCCTGCCCGCGCACTCCCTTGTGCAGAAACGCTCACTGCACAAACTCAGCATGCATGTGCAAAGTACTGCACACACGCACAAGAAGATTGCACTCGCAAAAAACATATCCATCTTAACTCATTCGATCTTGTGAGGCCTAAAATCAATGCGAAATTCAGTCGATTTCCCTGGAAAATATGGCCTTTCCATCAGAACTTTGGCAAATTCTAAAGGTTCTCAATTAGAGTATAAACGGCAAAAAGTAGTGAGTCCTGAAATCTTGTTTTTTTTTCTTTAAACAAGTGACACAACTGCCAATGTGGTGATATAATATATAATTTCACTTGCATTCAATGCTGCTAAGCTTGTTTCAAGGAGTTTCTCGAATCAATTGACACGATTTTGATAATAAGGCAAGATGCTGACACTTGTTTCAGCCAAATTCAGGTGAAACTACATGGTAAAGTGAAATTTTTCATTTCACATTTTGAACACTGAACGCGGACATCTCTGGAGCGTAGGAGTCATGCACGCTATTTAACACTCTCTCTCTCTTTCTCTTTGAATCTGTTTGCGTCCCCCCCCCCCCCCGTTTACGGGCACCAGCCGTCTGCTGCCGTCTAACCTCTCACTCACTCTTTCTGTCATTGTTTCTCTCTCGCTCCCTCTGTGCTCGTGCCTACTTTCCGCGGCTCGAGTAAACACTGCCAACTCTTTCATTAGCCTCCTCACCGCAGTCGCTCTTTCACTCTGTATGTCTTTCATTCCCTCCCTCTCTCTCTCTCTCCCCCCGTGTCTCCGCGTCTCTGTTTAAACAGATGAATGTGATTAGAGTCCGTTTTAAATGACATTGGAAGTTTGTGTGTTTAATGACTCAAATAAGAGGCCCGATTATTATGTTTAAAGATAGGCCCTAATATGACGTCTATGGGAGATGTTCTGCGTGTGTGTGTGTGTGTGTGTGTGCGTTCTCCGTAACACTCCAACACCTCTATTGAGTTTATATTATTCTCCATGTCAGATGATTGACTGTAACGCCTGGCTTATGGAGTGGTATACCGGCCACAAAACACATCTGAGTTTCAGATTTTTCATTTGAGTAAAAACAACTTTTGATGATCGTGAAAGTAAGTCAAGGTGGGGATAGTTTTTCTGTTTGGACAAGCAAAATTTCTCTGACATTTAAAGGGGCGCTCAATCTATGACTTCTGCCGCCCTCTATTGGCGACTGGTAGGAATTACGCGTCCCCTTGAGGTACGGTGGCCTGTAACTGACACAAATGGTAAAGTCACATGTTCACCACGGAGGCAAGTAAGCTAGCAAATCAGAGCAAAGATCCAACAGATTTTTTATTTATTTTTTCTTAAATGTAAAATGCCAATGTAAAAATGTCTGAACACCCTTCTAGAGAGAAATTCAATAAAAAGTAAAAAGAACAAAAAAAAATCCCCAAAAAATGTCTAGTGAAGAGGTAATGTATGCTAAATACTGTAATAACACTGCTTCGCCCCCCCCCCCGCCCCCCCCCCCACACACACACACACACACTGATACACTATGGTCTCATGGTCTGATTGTCCCGTAAACCTTGGCTAACTTTGTTTTCTTCATCTATGGACGGAACAAAAATGGCTTTGCCCGAGATTATTTTGCGGTTCCGCGGTCATATAGCTGCTCCAAATTCTTTCTCATAAAGTTTCATAACTTAATAATCGTTGACAGTGAAGCTGGCTCTGGACTGAGGGGAAGCCGCAGCATTAGACTAGGTCATGTGTTTGGGTCAATGAGAGTCACAAGGCTTCCTTTTTTTAACACCCGGCATCGGCCCAGCATTGCCCCCGAATGCCCGGTCACTTTCCACGGAACTGTGGAAACACAGAGAGGCATGTTGTCTGCAAAGCCTTCTGGGGAAATATCCATCCTCTGAATAGATTTGTTGATGTACAATCGCTGGTCAGACCCCATGATCCTATAAACTTGACTATAGCGTGGAAAGATAAAGCATAGGATGTAAATTAGCCAATGAATCCATAGCATTTTTTCCAATTTGAATGGATAATGCCCTCCTAAGGGTGTTCACAAATTTGAAGAATAGGCCTGTTTTGTTCTGAAGTTATCTGGTGGGTTTTCCATATTTTAGGGGAAAATTTCAACCTGGGTCTTATTTTCCTCGTTTTTGCCATCATGATGACTCATTATGCTGAAAATTTCATCACCTACTACTACTGTAGAGCGCTGCGGTCCAACACTCAAACCAACTGTAATCTCCGACAGTTGAACCCAGAAATCGATTAAGACACGTACTTTCAACACAAGAACATTCACACCGCAGTTCCACATCTTTAAATAGCTGGATTTAAAATCAACCAAAAAGAAACTACACCAGATATTTCTCATTTTGCGTGAGTACGGTTGTGAATATAACTGATAATTTAGATTTTTAATACGGGTGGATTCCCTGCTATGTTTTTTGCTTGTGTTGACACACTTCCTTTGAATTTGTGATGCCGGGTGGGAGATAACGGAGCAAAAAATCTCACATATCCTTCTTGTAATTACCACTAGGAGGTTAATCGGTTTTCCCAGTCTGCAGTTTGTATTTACCCAACATCCAATATGACATGAACGCAGCATCGGAGTTCTTGAGCGGTCTACTTGCTAACAACAGATATGGATACTGTTGAAGTTTTGCTTTGGCCCCTGAGAGTGTATTGGACAGCAGCAAACTGAAGGTACATAAAGCTTTACAATGAAGTAAGTGACGCAATTTTGAACACAATCAATCGGCATGACGGCAAAAAGTAGGAAAATAAGGCCCAGGTTGAAAATATTTGTATCCTTTAAGCAATGAGTCACTCTGAAACGCAGGCTTCTGAACCCTCTCTATGAGACCATTGCCTGCTACTCTTCATGTCAGCACAATTAGAGGAGATCCGTTCTAAGATTATAGGTCCAAATTTCGAGAAACGTGGAAATGTGATATATACATTCTGACAACACACAATGATTGCTGGCTTTATAATGAAACACATCAAGGAACATCATCAGTGTGGCGTCCCGGTGGCTCAGCGGTCTAAGGTGTATACCATGTAAAAGTGAAGGCCTTGGTCGCATGTCATCCCCCTCTTTCTCCAAGTCTTTCATGTCTCTCTCTACTTTGAACTGTATACTAAACGCAAAAGTACCTCAAGGCACTATATTCTAAAACAGCAACAGTACTGAGGATACAGTCATCGCTATTTTTGAAATAATGGATATCAGGTAACACGTGTTTTGGTGAAATCTCCAGATAAACAGGTCAACATCCGCTGAGCATTTCTCCATCACATGCCGGAGCCGGGGCAGCATTCCTCCTCGCTAACTATTTTAAACTTGGCTGTGATGTAGGACAGTGGGTTTCAAGCCTGTTCCCCGGGGACTTGCATTTTCAAAACAATTTTTCCCTTTGACCGAAAGCTGTTTTTGTGGGCTCTGATTATAGACTCATCTGACAATATTGACCCTGTTAGGGCCACTGTACTTTATTAACCCTACCCTCCTGCTGAAGAAAAGACCTGGGCTAGCATAACATACAGTGGTGGCCACTGTAGAAGTACTGCAGAAAATAATTTAATATCATACAGTAGCATCAAATTAGTATATTTAAATAAGCTGTGTGTAGCATTTTTTAACATAAGTGTATCGTTGTAAGTAAACAAGTAAACAAATAATATATAGCTGTCAAGTTCATTGTGTAAGTAATATATAGCTGTCTAGTTCATTGTGTAAGTAAACAAGTAAACAGTTGTCTAGGTAAACAAATAAATAAACAATAAAAGAAACAGACAAATAAATAATATATAGCTGTCAAGGTCATTGTGTAAGTAATATATAGCTGTCAAGTTCATTGTGTAAGTAAACAAGTAAACAGTTGTCTAGGTAAACAAATAAACAATAAAACGAACAAAAAATAAGTAAATAGATAAATAACATCAATATATCACTGTCAAGTTGATTGGATAAGTAAACAAGTAAACAGTTGTCGAGGTAAACAAATAAAAAAACAATAAAACAAACAAATACATAAGTAAATAAATAAACAGTGGTATTGTTAGTACTAGTGTTCTCAAAATTAAGACCACATTTCCTATAAACTGTGGCTGTTTTGAGTATTCTGTTCTGAAAAAATTAAATAAATAAATAAAAAATTAATAGAGGACAGATTTTATTTTTTTCCCCGAGCCTGTCCTCTTTCACTGCAGATACTTCATATCTCAGATATTGGTTTGTTGCTTTTCATCATTCTTGGAAGAACACCAAGTTTCAGTTTTTGTAATTTTTGAGCTCGACAATTTGTTTTACCGGGATGGCTGCCCTTTTGTAATGAAAAATGTTCATGACCCTAAATCCACTGAACATATTCAAAACGCTTTGCATGATATCAGAACACTGGCCTCGGTAGGTAAATTGATCACCTTTTCCTCTAAGCCAGTATAATAAAAATTTTGGAGATCCAAGGTTATTTCCAGGGTATTAACATATTGAATGTTGGTCTTCCTTGGCTGACTGTGAGATTCTATCACATTAATCTTCTTTTGTAGCACATCTTCATCTGACTGAGAGAGAACAGAATATACCAAATGGGGAACCTGGTCATTCTTACTGTACATTCCTATCATTTGAAAAATATTTGAAAATATGATATCAGTAGTGGGTCAATTGTTGATGTCTTTGCATTCATAATGTGTAGAAAAAGTTGAATGAGCACATATCACATTTCAGCAGCATCTTCCTTCACATTTATACAGTTACACACAGGAATGTAAACCCACCTAAACTCAAGTTTACGCACCTTTTTATTTGCAGAATAGAGTTCACCCACATTTTGAGGCTGATTTAAATATTTATGAGGTTAATTCATAGTATACCTCAGTGATTCTCAACCTTTTTCATATAAAGGACCCTAATTTAGTCCACATTAGAGCCATGGACCCCATTTGATGAGATTTTGTCTCAACTACACTATCTGTATGACTATCTGTATTGTAGGCAGAGAGATAACAGTGAAACTATGATCAAAACAGTCATTATTCTACATTCTCTCATTGTGTTAACTTCTTGTAAATTAAATAATGCTGAAGTTTAACAATTCATCAATTTGCCGGGGACCCCCTGGAACCCCCTCAAGGACCCCTGGTGGTCCCCGGACCCCACGTTGAGAACCACTGGTATACATCATAAGCGAGTATTATCAAATCGATGTAAGTTATATGAAGATAGGGTCTTTGAGAGGAAAACAAAACATTTTGGGGATGCTTTTGTGAAAATATAATAGATTTTTGTTTATATCGGTTTGTTTGTTTGCCTTAGTTTGCCTTTGTCTGCACCCAGATTTCCCTGGATGATCTGAGGATTCAAAGCAGAACCTTTCTGGTCGCAAACCTACCGCCGCTTGGCCAGCACTAGCCGATGTATAATAATATATGGGAGATTAAGAAGTATTGTAGGCCCCTCTGTCATACCACACACACACACACACACAAACACATCTGCCCGTACCTGCAACACCCTTTGCACTCTCATCTGCATATCCCTTGCACTGCACTATAAATTCCACCAGAAACGGGCACTTATACTTTCATAAATCTCCTCCTTGTCACTTTCAAATTACAGAGATTTATTCACAGAAGAACAAGCCTGAACAGAGTACAGAGAACAGGGCAGAGCATGGAGGAGAAGGAAAAAAAAAAAAAAAACGCCTCATCTTTTTATGACCCAGTGTAGCAGTGTGTGTGTGTGTGTGGTGGGGGGGTATGTGCATAAATATAATGTTTGTGCTTCTAGTGGGAGCGGGCAGGCATTAATATTGTGTGTTTGTGTGTGTGTGCAGCCATGTATGTTTCTGTGCGCGTATTATGTTTGTGTTGCTGGCAGCCCTCTGTGTATGTGTGTGTGTGTGTGTGTGTGATGTCATCTATTCTGGTCACTTCACTTTGCCAAATCTCTAACTCATGCTAAAGTGTTCCCTGTTGTCTTGGCTGAGAAAGTCTTAGAGGCTAGACCCAGAAAAAGGAGAGTAGCTCAAGGGTGTTATGGTCAGGCTAGTGCTTCTATACAGAACTGTAATGATTCAAAACCCCTCTGATTTGTTTAAGGTACAACACGTAGAATTTTTAAACATCAATGCATCACGGTCAAATGAATTGTAATACCTTGGTATAATTACTGCAAACAAATCAGACCATGTTGGAGACGATTGGTCGCCTCTATGTCACACCAGTGCTATTGTTAATTAACCTTGTTGCAAAGAAAAATGTTGCTTCATCCATCAAAGGCTTTCTCTTTGGCTTCACTGAAGAGGATAAACATGTTGGAAGTGATTTTTCCATTGGCCTATTCCTCCTTTTACCATATTCAATTGCCAGGAATTCAGAAAGCTTTAGCTCCGTTTGGAAGAGCAGCGGCCTCTAACTGTTTTTGTGCTGTAAAGCAATCTCACTTAGTGTCGTAAAATGCAGTTTAGAGGCCGTTAGAGGCTGCCCATCTTCTCAGAGATCGTCTCATTTGTTTGCAGTAATTATCCTAATGTCTGAGAGTTGATGTGGAAATTATTTATTGCTATAAAAACGCTACATGTATCACATTTAAAGTGGAAGAACAGCACCTTTTTCCTGTTTTGTGCTGTAAAGCAATCTCCCTTTGTGCCGTAAAATGAAGTGTAGAGGCCAGTAGAGACTGTCTGTCTTCTCAGCAATCGTCTCATCTGTTTACTGTAATTATACAAATGTCTGCAAATTAATGTAGAAATGATTTATTGCTGTTAAAACGCTACATGTATCACCTTGAAAATGGAAGAACAGCGCCCTCTTCCTGTTTTGTGCTGTAAAGCAATCTCTTTTTGTGTCATAAAATGCAGTTTAGAGGCCAGTAGAGGCTGTCCATCTTCTCAATGATCGTCTCATTTGTTTATACTAATACTGATTATACTAATGTCTCAAAATTAATGTGGAAATTATTTATTGCTTTAAAAATGCTACATGTATCACCTTTAAAGAAAAACACAAATCACAATAATGAACTCAGTGTGGTTTTTAAAAAGCTCTTTTAATACTACTTATTTGGAGCATTTCATCCATTCTTAAACAGTTATTAAGAGCCATGTGAGCATGGTGCTATAGAGAACCATTTTCTCGTGCTATATACAGTAGAACCCTCTTTGTTCAGAGTGTAGTCTGCGCTCATTGACTGCTCACTGTTGCCTCTTCCTCTTCTCCCTGCCAGTCACAACCACTCTTACTCGTCTTTCTGTTTGTCCTCTCTCCGCTCTCTCTTCCCTCGTCTCCTTCCTCGCGTCTTTTCTCTCTCCCACTTTCCTTCTTCTTCTGGCAGTTTGTCAGAGGTGTTATGCAGTTTGGTTAAATGGAGAGACCTTTGAAGTTGTAGTTAGCAAGCCGACTTCTCTGTTCTCTCTCTCTCTCTCTTTCTCCCTCCTTCTCTCTCTCTCTCTCTCTCCCCCCACACACTGTAGGGGAAGACTGTGATTCATGTACTGCTGGTGAAGACCACCATTAATTTCATGTAATACAGCTTTTATCTCCGTCCCAGGGCCCGCTATCTCTTCCATTTTCTCTCTTTCTGTCTGTCTCTGTACTTTCTTTCTCTGTCCTGTCTGATTTCTCTCTCTCTCCTTCCTTGCTCGTCTATGCTACAGCTTTATCTCTCCTTCTGCTCTCTCTCTCTCTCTCTCTCTCTCTCTCCAGCTCTTTTTTGGTGGGGGAATCATGACATGTTCATCCCCTCCATTTTTCATTATCTTTCATAGTCCCTACATTTTTTTTTTTTTTGCATAAGGTAGTCTTGCTTTTTTCATTCATTTTAATGCTTTTTTGACTGCAAATATTTCTTCACCTTCTTATTCTGAACATTGTCCAGCACTCACACACTACATCATCACATCATCACAGTCATCATCATCTCTATCATCATCACTGCCGTCATCACAATCATCATCATTCATCGTCATCATCATAATAATGATTATCATCATCATCATCATTGTTATAATCATCGGCATTATTACAATTATTAATTATTATAAACATCATTCCAATGATTAGAATTATTATTATTATCATAATAATTAAATTATAATCATCATCATTCTCATCACCATCATTTTCATCATCATGATTGTTATGATTGTAATTATCACCATCATCATCACCGTCATTATGATCACAACAATCATTGTCATTATAATCACAATCATTATCATTATTCAAACGTTCTTCATCATCATCATCATCATCACGACATCATCATGACCATAAAAATTCCCAATCACAATCATGATCGCTATCATCATCACAACCGTCGTCACCACTCTAATCATGGTCAACATCATCCACTCACACACACACACACACACATTGTCCCCATCCAACGTGACATCCATTGCTCTTGATTGCTACTCCCCCTCCCCCCCTCCCCCCCTCCCTTTCCCAGCGAGCCTGCAGTGGCACCGAGCCGTTGGAAATGTCATGGGTCAAGTTTACGTTGACGCTAAAGCGCCGGTCACCCTGGGCCACGGTAAAGGTCGGCACCATGGCGACAGCTGGTGGATGCCGTCGTCGGGGGGGGGCCACTCATGAGTCACCGCTCCGAATCCTCCGTGTGGCATTAACGTCACTTTCTTCCCTCTCTCTCTCTCTCTCTCTCTCTCTCTATCTTTTTTTTTTTTTTTTTCAGATGCCATCTTGACGGATCTGCCCCGCGCAGGGTGTGAAGGAAAGGTCAGTCCCTATAGCTCGCACAGAAGTTTTTACTTTTCCCGGCGTGGGAAAATGAAAAGGAAATGAAGTCGGAAATTCTCAATAACGCAGGATAATTGCGTCCGGATAGATCAGTGGTTCTCAAACATTTTCATATCGAGGACCCCTAATTTAGTCCACATTAGGGGCCATGGACCCCCATTTGATGAGATTTTGTCCCTCTGACCCAAATCTGAGAATATTTTTATTGTTACAGAATTCCATGACTGTCTGTATTGTAGGAAGAGAGATAACAGTGAAACTATGATCAAAACAGTCATTCTTCTACATTCTCTAATTGTGTTAACTTCTTGTAAATGAAATAATGCTGAAAGTTTAACAATTCATCAGTTTGCTGGGGACCCCCTGGAACCCCCTCAAGGACCCCTGGTGGTCCCCGGACCCCATGTTGAGAACCACTGCTATCGGTGACCGGTAACTTTAATGAATTCTGGAAATGGCATGTGGCAGCTTAGCGAAACCCAGGTTTGTAATAATAAGATTTGATGATGATTCTGAATTAGCTGATAATGAGTTCTACCCAGGGCCTCCATGTATATTATGAATGGGAGGCTTGCCAGTGGATTCATCCAATGTACAGTTTCACATCATGTCGGATTTACCCTAAATATAAGCTTCCAACTTGTTGATTACAAGTAGGACATGTGGGAATTTTTTTGTTGGCTCCGATTTCTCCCTCTTGGAGTCATGAATTGCGGGAGTGGCAAACATGGCAGCGAATCCCCCCGCTGTCAGCAGTCCAAGGTAATAAAAATCAAATTATTAGTCATATTCACCCTAATACAATCCACTCTACTTCTGAACAGAGAGCGATGTCTGCTGCAGTTCGTTTATGGTTGATTTTAGATTCATAAATACGAATGATTTTTGAATGGCGTTCTGCTTCTTCTTCTTCTATGACGTGAACGCGGCATTTATGACTCACCATATTTTCCCCCATCATCCTTTTGCTCCTGAAAGCCAAACATGTTATCTGTGCTGATCCCCCCCCCCACCACCCATTTACAAATCCCCCAACTCCCACCGAAGTCCATATTTCTTTTTACATCACATCGCATTTAGAATCACTGCACAGCGCTGTGATTAATCATTCACCATTACCCTTAACATCACAGCAGGTGAGCAGAGGAGCTGGAAGGGATGCAGCCTGCCAAATACTGAGCGCTCCCATCTCCCGGTGTCGTTTTCCCCTCTTTTATTTTTAATCTTCCCACCCCGTCCACACCTTTCTTCTCCATCTATTCAGTTACACTCTCTCTACCTCTGTCTCTACCCATATTCTCCTCACTCCTTGTTCTCTTCACTTTATTAATAAGACATTCATATATGTAAGACATTTAAAAGACAGTAAAACGATAGAAAACACATTCACACCATACACTCTAACATGGGATAGGATGTAAAATCCATACAAATCCATAGAAATATTCCTCTTCAACTTTCTGTTCCCCAGTTTTACGGCTCCCCTTTTTCCCTCTGTTCCCCCTCTTTCACTGGCAGAATGAATATGTACACTCTGCAGCACCATAGGGGGTCTAATGCATGTGTGTGTGTGTGTGGGTGTGTGTGTGTGTGTGTGCTGGAGGAGGGGTGGGAGTGTTTACACAGCTAACGTATGTAAGAACAGCACAGTAACAACCACTCTCTACACACACACACACACACACACACACACACACACACACAGCCAAGGGTTAATGTGCCCCCCAGCCGTGTGGCATGGCTGACTGGCCCGCCCTCCATCTTGCCCAGCCAAGGCCCCACGCTGGGCGCGACACGCCCGCCCGACGGTATCCATCCGCCAGGCCGCGACGGCTCACATATGGAAACCTTCCACCACCACCAGAGCAGCATCATGTCGGGGGTGGGGTGGGGGGGAGAGATAGGAAGGAGGGAGGGAGGAAAGCACAGCTATACTGCGAAAACAAAAGCATTTCACACTGAGAATATGTGAAATATGAATAGGTTTGTCTCAGGTGCGTAGGTGCAAAAAATCATATAAGAAACTATCAATAATGTGCACATATAAAAAAAAAAAATGACAAAAAAGTGCAAAAACTAGAAACTTTTGTCACTTTTGCACCCTATGTAAATAAACGTCAGCCCTTTTTTTGCAGCAGTTCTTTATATTTCTTAGTTTTTTAACACATTCTTAAGTATATGGGAATTTTTTTTTTTTTTTTTCGCTGAATGGGGAAAGGAGGGAGAAAAAGAGATAAAAAGAGATGGATGTGAATGGAGAGAGACAGCAAAGAGGAGAAGAGTGGGAAGACAGTTATTACACACACATATTAGAAAACTAAGTTTAATGAGTGTCCTAGTTGAGTGTGGGTGGAAAGGAATGCTTGAATTAAAAAACATAATAATAAGTAAAAATAGGGGTTTTCATTCGAAAATACTATTGATTTGTTCTGAGAATTAAAACCTCTAAAATACAGTCATTAGATGTCTTATGTTTTTTTCACTATCTATCTATCTATCTATCTATCTATCTATCTATCTATCTAATCTATCTTTTGACACAAAACCCTTCAAACAGTATAAGCTTCTACACTGTGAAATTGTTTTCCCTTGATTGGGCAAAACATAAGTCTCATGAGAGAGAGAGAGAGAGAGAGAGAGAGAGAGAGAGAGAGGTTAACAGAGTGAGAGGAGCAGAGATGGAGGGATAGCTAGAAGGTGAGGGGAGGTGAGCGACGCCAGGGGAGGGAGGGAGGAGGAAAAAAAAGTCTGCCATCTGCAGTTCATCACTCCTTCTCCAAGTCTCAATCTTCCTCTCGTCTTTAGCATTTGGAGGCGCTAAGGTCCCCGATGCCAGCAAAGGTCAGAGCCGGTGATTTATTGGTCCTCTTATGGGGGGCCGTCTGTGGACCTGAGCTGCTGCCGTGCCCCTGGACCGCAGCCAAGATCACTGGGACCAGCAATATGCTGCCGTCAAGTGAACACCTTGTCGTTTTTTTTTTTTTTGGGGGGGGGGGTATTTTTCATAATATATTTATCAAATTCGCTGAAACAGACGCCCTGACTTGGCTGTTTATGAGCGCAACGTCATGTGACTGTGAAATGTCTGAGCACCGTAAATGATCCGTAGCTTTTCACAATGGGTCGCACTGCTCGTGGAATTTCTGGAATATCATGGAATTTTGAGAGGTGTATTCCAGACAAGGGAAGTCAGGGAATTGTGTAAATTCTCTGGAGAAGTCAGGGAATTTCACAAATGGGTCTTTTCCATGAATGTCTCCAGAATGTATGAATGTACAACTTGTTTTAAACATCATTGCAGACCAGACTGTTCACCCCTTTACAACTTTTCAGTAAAAAACAACTTTCTTAATAATTTCCTAGAGAGAAACTTCCCTGGAAAGAACCATGAACTTCTGTACTAATTATAGGGAATAAAGGAAATAGAGTAAGTACCTCCAATTTCTTCTGTTGTCTGGTTAGACCGAACCATGAAATTATGTAGTAGTTAATTCAACAAATAACTATATTATATAACTATATAAATAATGACTTCTGATAATTGACCTCTGCCTATTATTTTTCCAATAAATAGTTTATAGTGTCGCAGTTCTTTCCTGGCAACTCTTATAGTAATGTTAAGTATCAGTATGCATAGAACATATACATTTTGTATAGAACTACTACATCATTTCATGGTTCTTTCCAGGAAACTTCCTAAGAAATTATCAGTTCCTTTCTAGGAAATGATTAGGAAATTGTAGACCCGGAAAAGAAAGCGTTACCACTGACATTAACAAACCAGGAAGGAGTAAAATGTTAAGGTCAACTTAGTTATGGAATGTATGTACTTGGCTGTGCTTCATACCTTTTGCATCACCATTGTACTTTTAACCGTGTTATAGAAAGGTATTATTGATATATTAAATCACATTGCAAGATTGCAGTATCCAACCAGAACTAAAGTCAGTTCCATGAATGTAGGGCCTGTGATAACTTATTTAAAACCCATGCTACAGATTTTAAAATACATAAGCATCAGTGGGCACAATCATACACACTCTTATCAGACTACAGTGAGACAAAGCAAGAGGTGAACTTGAGCATGGGTTAGGTCCTGACCAAACAAAGAGCTCCGTTTAAATCCTATCAGATGAATGAACGCCAGACATCCCGCCGCCCCACGTGACGCGACTGTTTAATTTTAACTGGCAGCTCGCATACGTTTAAATCAAATTGCTTCTGTAAAAAGCTTCTGATAAAAGGAAATTGAAGCCTGTAGCTAATTACTCCTCAATATTTCAATTCGAACGAGGAAATGATTAGGATGTGGCCTTGTGATGCCAAAACCTCATCGAGTATGGACAGTACCCTTGCCAAGTCAAAACTAGGAATGAGTGCAAGTTAATGTACTCCCTACTTGGGGGATCGATGGTATTGATCGGCTGTTAATGCCGGGGGAAAATCATCGATTCGATCAGCCGAGCCGGGCTGACATGACAAGGTCTCCTAAAAACATTCTAAAATGTAAATGCGGTTTTTAACTTTTAAACTCATTTGGGGGATGGCTAAATTTGAATGAAGTGTGCCTGTCTTAAAGTAAAAAAAACAAAAAATCATAAATGCATGGAGCACCTTTAGAAACGTCCCATTGGATCCCTTTGTCCGATTGCGCAATCAGTGAAACCTTTAACACAGAAAAACTGCTTTCGCTCCAAGATGTTAATGATTTTTTCAGGCCCTATACCCGAGAATAACGTGTGTGTGTGTGTGTCTGTGTGAGTGTGTGTGTGTTTGTGCGTCCGGGACGTAATTGCTGGAAAATGAGAAACAAAAAAGCATAAAATCCCATGAGGCCCTGCAGTATGCTGAGTCTGGGCCTGCGGAAGCCCGGGGAAATGATGTAACAGTAACACAATGGAGAAAAGTAGATAAGCGTTTCCACAAAACTGGCCTCTTTTGACATTTAACATATACAAGTTGATGCGATACTGAAATGACAATAACAATAACTGTAATAACTGTTAATAATATGATGAATAGATGAGTAGAATCTTTGCAGGTCTTCTGACAGGTCAAGTCCCCCAGCCACTGTATATGAAGGGTATTTCTAAGGCATTTATTGGTATTTGATTGGTATTTCTACTAGATCTCTTTCTACTAGACTATATATTTTCATTTCTAAGAAAGAAGTTTAAAGCAGAATAAGTGTGCAAATTCCACTTCTTTGCTGCATTTTCTCTTGGCTTTCTTTTTTCCTCTTCCACTTCCATTTCAGGCATTTAGCTTTCGTCTTGTCTTTGTCTTCGACTTCTTTCACCATTATTATTATTATTTCTTTTTTTTTTTTTCCCATGACTTTTTCCTCTTCATCCTCACTCTTCATAATTCTACCCTGCGCGCCTCACCGCAAAGGCGCCGATGTCACGATCTTCACAAAAGGCTCCGACAAAGTTTCACTTCAACGGAACCATTTATATCTGATCTAATGGATGCGGCTCTCGAGCACCTCGGCCATTATCTAACATAGGCTATTGAAGGTACAAACCCATTACATTACAGTTGACACGAGTGGTCCTTGCCTTCACATTAGCATATCCCCATTGATTATAAGTGCAGTCACTTAGTATATGGTGTTTTACTGAGAAAGTTGCAGTAAAGGAATTCTTTTTTTTCTCACATTATCCCGCTCCCCCCCTCGCATTGTGCCTCCTGTGCAAACCTTGACTGGATTATGTAGCTGCGCTCCGACTATAAAAGACAACCTCTCTGCTTTCTGGCAGCTCCGAGAAAGACCGCCTTCAGTTTGTTTTGCGAGAGGCTCGCAGTTCACCGTTCACTATTCACGAGCGCGGAGAACTGAAACACTGCTTTTTTGAGTGACGCGGCAATAATGCGCGGAGTGCAACGGCAAGGTCTTTGAAGCCGCTCTGCGAAAGGCGGATAAAAGAAGGGAGAAACGTAAGGAAAATAAATAGAGGTATACAAGTTTGCGTGAGGGGGTGTAGTGGCGCGCGGCGTTCACCTCAATGGCGAAAAATAACCCTCGACCTTCAGCACAGTGGGAGGAACGCTTGACAAGAGCTGCGAGTCTGAACTCTCTTCAGCAGAGCCGTTGTCTCTTTGACAGAACTGTTAGCACTGAGTAATCCCACTCTCCGATACAAGCATTTCTAAAGGGGCATCTATGTATGCTGGCACTGCAGTATACAGGTATGGAGAATTTGCCTCGGTCTACCATGTTACGGCTGCAAAAGAAGCCGTGTTGTGTCCTTCTTTTTCGAGAACGGTCGCCAGAAATTTTGCGAAACGAACGGGACATCTTGAAATGCAAATGCATGCTTTGTGCGTGAAAAGTGTGAGAAATGTATGTATTTTCCCACCAGGAAAGGATTTACATGAAGAAGGCACAACGAGAAACATGCAATTGTTTGACATTGAAAGTAAAGGAGTGGAGGGTAGAGGTGTGGATGGGCAGCTACATTCACCTTCAAATCTGACAATCCGGTTTCAAGTCCCAACTCATTCCAAGAGGATTCTGCGCTGAGTGTAGTTTGCATTGGGAGTGTATATATGTTCCCAGGGTTCTATGTTCCCAAGGTCCTATGTTCCCAAGGTCCTATGTTCCCAAGGTCCTGTGTTCCCAGGGTCCTAAGTTCCCAAGGTCCTATGTTCCCAGGGTCCTATGTACCCAGGGTCCTTTGTTCCCCAGTTCAGTATTCTGTTAACACACATTAACCCTCCCATTGTGTTTGGGTCAAATTTGACCTGTTTCAAGTTAAAATATTTCATAAATATTATCCAGTTTTTTTTATTGGAACAAGGCTTCAAAACAGTTATATAAACACAACAAAACCAATGGTTATTTTATTTGATTTTGAAGGTCTCTAACCCTAATCCTAGAACTGGGGAACATACGACCCTGGGAACATAGGAGCCTGGTAACATAGAACCTTGGAAACATAGGACCCTGGGAACATAGGACCCTGGGAACATAGACCCCTTTGTCATGTTCCCATTATGTGCCATATAAATCTGGGGAACATAGGACCCTCAGTACATAGGAATAACTCCTTTGCATTTGTAGTGCTAGTTTTTCTTATTTACCCATGACCGAAACCTAACTCTAACCTTAACCAAAGCTGTTTTAATTGCTTAACCTCAACCCTAAACTTAAGAGTTAGCTTTTCATGTGACAGACAGGTGGAAAAGGCATGTCTAATTAGTGCTGCTGTCACATAATCCAATGTAGAGTTTTTGCTCATTTCACGAAATTTGATGAGACTGGGTTGCTTTTTCTGGTGATCCTAGTATTGTGCAGGTGGCAGGTGGAACCAGAATTCAAGTCAATGAGACGAACTTGGTGTCCGCTGATGGGAGCTGTCTTCTTGTTGTTGTAGATTTTATTAAACCAGATTTCTATTCACAAAAATGGTTTGATGACAATATGAGAAAGATCCGTAGACGTTTTCAACCCCACAATGCACTGCAAACTTCGATGCGTGCCACTCTACCCTGCAGGTCGATTCCTGGTTGCTTGCTTCAACTAGTGGAAAACACTCCTGAAAGCCACCTTGCCTTAGAAAACGCCTATCCAGCCCTCCCCCCAAAATTAGAGAGCGGCTCCTCTTCGTCTATAAAAGACGGGCACACACCCTCACTCTAAACATTAATCGAATACAGGGGGCTTTCAAAATCTGGCATTTTACCGTGGGAAAAGACATACTACTTGGCTGTCATGTGAATGAATGGGAGAGGCATTTAGTGACAAAGAGGTGGCCTTTTCCTTTTGCCGTATAATTCCACTGCGCGGGGGGGGGGGGGATTGTAGCTTTATCAAACTCTCTGAATGGCTAAACGCGATAGTTAGATCACTCGCAAAGTGCTCATCATCGCGGCGTGATGGGGAAGAAGCGAGGGATGACGGAACGTAAAGACGGAATGGAACACAGACAAAAGTAGGATTTTCCGAATTCCAGGCGTAAAACACATGGGCAAAACAACTCTTTGACACCCCCCTCTCTCCGGTCGGCAGGTGTCTGAGCGGTTGTTAACATCCCCTCCCCCACCCCCCGTCCTCCGCCTGATGGGGTGAGAGGGATCCGCCGCTCCCCGGGACAGAGGAGACCTCATTTTTATATGTGAGCGCCGCTGAATGACACACTACAAAGGTTGGATGTGCCGCTGCCCTTTCTCTCTTAAATGGTACGTTGGCATTTAGCTTCACACGTGTCAGCGGAACACGCACCTCTCAAGTATTTGCACCCAAAATGTGTGTGTGTGTGTGTGTAGGGGGGACTAAGTGTGCGTGTCCACATCAACACTCGTGATTTTTATCAGTTCCCAGTAACAGGGAGTAAGGAAAAGTGTGTTTGTTAGAGAGAGAGAGAGAGAGGGAATGATAAGACAGGGAAGAGCAAGGGAGCACATTCTCATGCACATTACAATTCACAGAAAGACAATTTACATTTTGAGTCCATATTATGTTAATTTCGAGTGGCCTCTCCAGATAATTCTATTACACAGATAGCTCTCCCATGTCGTCTAGGGCAGAAACATCATTTCACCCTGAAACACACACTTGCTGACTAGCGCCGCGACATGATGGACAACACAGGCAAAGAGGGTAGGTAGGTAGGTATGCGTCTTTGTGTGTGTGTGTGTGTGAGTTCACGGACACCTGCAAAGAGCAACTTATCTAAACGACTCGTGATACAGTGAAATGGTTTATCAGCTTCTCTCTTTCGGTACAGGATACGGTGCGCTACACAGTGTTACTGCTTCTAGGGGAGACCATATCGCTGCTGCAATCCCACAAACAACCAAAGCACTGGAACTTCCTGTCGTTCCTCCCACAATCCTCCACTGAGTCAGCACCGCCCGGCTGAAGAGACGCAGCCTCGGACAGCGGCGCGCACGACTAAAGACGATTCTTGTTCGCTAAAATTCAAATTGGAAGGCTGTGTTTGTCTTACTAGGACACCACAGCTACTCTCCAAGCGCTTATAGCTAGTAAATAGTCTTTCAACCCAAACAAAATATTCAGCTGCTACATATGGGAGAAATGATGTTCATTCACTCCTCACCTCTCTTTCTTATGGCTTTCAGCTGATGTGATGATCTACTTAGTATTCTCATCCTTCCTTGTTCTTAATATAGGCCCCAAACCCTTCTTTTTTTTTGCCGGAATATCCCTTTAATTGTCAGGTGCTCTGACAATTTTGTTGTTGCCTCGCAGAAAATAAAGTCCGAGCCCGTCATGTTTCCCCGCGGCCTGTCAGGGGCTAGTTTCTCTGGCCCCCTCCATCTCTCTGAGCAAGTAGGGATCGTTAATGAAGTGGCCTTCTCATGGATATTGACTAGCCTGTCAGCTGGCCTGCCACACACACTAATAGGAGCCATTGGTCTTGGCTTAAGACCTGACAGAGGAGAGGCAGAAAAGGGAGAAAATGAGTGAGTGTGCCCCTGCACCTCGAGCTGGGCTCTGGCCTTAGCCTTCAGCCACCAAAGGTTGAGGCTGGGCTCGAGAGATAGTTGGATGCAGCCAAGGCTTCTCCACAAAAGTGCAGAAAACTTCCCCTACAAGGAAAAGAGTGCTTACTGAGAGGTGCAAATGCCATCTTATAATGCCACAATGACATACAATGTAAGCAAAGGCACAATGGCTGTTGTGGGTGCGCGGCAAGCCAAGGAGAGCTCATTAAAATAGATGCAATGGTAAATTGGCACTCCAAGAGCCCGAGGGTTCTCTGGGACTTTTTGTGAATGGAAAGTAATAATCTGTGACATTTTCATATAAATAAATGTCCATTTTGCTACTGTCTATCACCGACTAATCTAACACAATAGTAATTCAACCTATAGCCAGTTCATGAAAGCGTTTCTATTTGCTGTTCTAAACAGCCGGTGTCTGGTAGCTCTTTCCTGGCGCCACCTACAGAAACTCAAACTGCATCAACAGACAATCCTAGGAAAAAGACAAAGTCACAGTACTGTACACACTGTTTGATTGACGGGTGATCTGTGGGAAGTGCAGTGCAGAAACACCACAGCAATGAGCACTGAGCACCGAAGATGACAAGATAAAAAGAAACACTGATCTCACGGATTACGACTTTACAGCGCCACCAGGATTCAGCCAATCACAGCAAAACAATCTGAATGAAATACAATGAGAATTGGATTTCTTGTTGATTTGTGTTCAGTCCAATCAGCTTTTCTGTTAACAAGATAATCGGGGAGTAGGTAGGAAAAGTCAATATCAAATACACATTTGACTTGTGCTCTACCTGTGGGTCTACAAGGAATACCTGCAGGGGTAAAAAAGAATCCGCTCTTGACTGTTGCTTTTCACACTGAACACTGAACAACACACTGAATTTTAGCAGACCCAACCTCACTGATGTCACTTATTTATTGATAGTTTAACCTGAGATGCATAAACTGCTACAATACATTTGAGGAGTTTGGGTCAATTCCTCTGGAGTCTTACCTTACAAGGCAGATGAGACATTGCTTGATTTTGATTGGCAGGTTCTGAGATGTAGGCAACATTAAAACAGATGACTTCATTTTGCAGTTACTGTACATGGGTAAGACTTCATGCAAAGCCTTGGTGCAATCTCATTTCCCAGCAAACATTTTGCTGCTGATTAGATGATAGGACAGCCTGCACACAGAAATTGGGACCTAAATATCTTTCAGATATGAGTTCAACTTGAACTCATTGAACTCGCTGAACTTGGCCACCTCCTGCACATCAAATGCTTGCAAAGTTCTTGCACTCAACTGCACCCCAAAGCTAAGCTCCACCCCTGCTATGCAGGATCACACCTTGGAAATGTAAAATATAAATATATATATACATATATATATATATATATATATATATATATAGCAATTTTCAGCTACCACTTATTATCTGTGGTTTCTGGTGCTACATTTCTTCAACTGACAATCCATATAATTTCTAAACAGTGGTTTTAATAATTTTCCTTCTGACCCGAAACTGGTTTGGCAGGATATTGTACAAGTTCAACCAGACTTCTAAAAAGATTTACCCTGTTTGTTGACTATCAACCTATTGGCCAATGCTTAGTTCAACCTTACATGGTTGGGTATTCTTTGCTAACATACCTTATGATAAAAACTTTGAGGAAAATGACCTAATTCACTCTCACGACCCAGGCTTTGAAAAACACTGCTTGAATGACACTTACAGTAAGGTTTCCTCATCGGAGCCGTCTTCTCCTCATTGGAAAAGCCTGCTGGTTTCAGTCAGACACTAGGAATCTCCAGCGGGTGCCGATCTCCAACGTCTCAACATAATGATAGAGCCATCCCAATCACTATCATTTCCCCCGTGATTTATGTACGCTTTTATGCGAGAGTTTGTGAGTTGAGATGTTTTGGCTGGGTAAATCTTGTTGTTTCTTCTGTTTTTAGAATATCCGTCAACATTGTGGAGTGGAATTAGATAGCTGACTTGACAATCTCTAATCTAGATGTTGAGGTCATGGAGGATCCTTAAATAAGAGGTGTGTGTCATATGGAAGGCAGCTACACTCCATATGTCATTACACTGATCTCTTGTTTGTTCCTCAGACTAGTACGCTCATGAGTGTATGGGAAATCATCCAAAATGTTTCTTGTACTGGAATCAAGAGTCTCATGATTAAACCCTGCATTTACTGATTAGGGAGGAAAATGTACGTCTTTCCTTTATGTTTCTGGCCAATATAATAGCACATGGTGGTGTGGCGATGTTGCCATTTTTCTCTTTAACCCACATTTGCATGCTTACACTTGGGTCTTAACGTCGGTTTAAAGTACAGGCTGAGTTCAATTCACTTCCAATGCAATCATTCCCAGACATGGAAGCTCTTCAAAGTACAATGTTATTAAAAAAAACACTGAAACTGCATGAAATTTGTCATATCCAACCTATTTAGAAAAGAACATAGATCACTGAGCAAATGTATTGGTGTCTATGTACATGTTGAATGTATGCATTGATTGTATTGCAAGCTCCATTGACTAAAGCCTTGGTAGTGTCAAATATCTTTGTTTAGCTATCCATGTACGAGTTGTCCATTCAACAATCAAGTACACATGCAACTAAAAAGAGTGAATATCCCATTGCAGGATGTCTTAGTTTGTATTTGACCCTGTATGCAATGAAAAGCCAATGGTTGATCATTAGTAGACACTCAAAAAGAGGAACTTCAGAGAGAGACAAGAACCCAGAGACAAAACTAGACCAAACAAATAAACAGACCTATAGGAGCGAGGCTTGGATGGAAGTAAGGAGAGTGCTGCAAAGGTTAGTTTGCTGGCCTTTCTACTGTAGATCACCGGGTGTCTGCTGAGGGGAGGGTCCCTGAGCGGTGGAGTGTGTGTGTGTGTGTGTGTGTGTGTGTGCGTCGGGGAGGGGAGGGAGAGTCTGATGAACTTCACTTTCTATTAGCAGCCGACAGGGGCTCGCCGGCTCGGTCGCCAATCAATAGGCTGAAGGACAAGGGTGTCAGAAAAAATGAAAGACCCTTCGCTTTCCTGCTGGCTAAGAGAGGAGAGAGGGAGAGAAGACAGAGACGGAGGGAGAGGAAGAACGAGGGAGAGAAAGAAGTCAGGGGTAAAGAAACAGACAAGAGAGGAAAGAGAGAGTGTAAGTGTGTGTGTGTGTGTGTGTGTGCACGTGCATGGATAACCTCTCAGCGGGGCTGGTGATTGAAGGGGCTCATTTCAGCTGATCCCTCGCCCTCTCTCTCTCTCTCTCTCTCTCTCTCTGTGTGTGTGTGTGTGTGTGTGTGTGTGTGTGAGCCGTCGGTGTCAGCAGTGTGAGGGGGTTATCAGCCATGGCAGAGTGTCTTTCCCCCTCTATCTCCAACTCTTTGTTTGATCTCTTACAGCTACGGGATCCCAGGAGGTCCACGGCTCACACTGCGGAGACCCACTCGAGAGCCCCGGTAGGCGCCGAGGCCTCCTTGTCCAAAACGCTAAAGGCTAGGTCACACTACACGATTTTTACGCTGATTGTAAGCCAGACCGGACCATCTCAATAGTCGATGACTCTCGATGACTCCAGAGCATTTGGAACCGAAGAAGATTTTTTTCCAACGTGTTTGATTTGGTCAGTCCAGTCTGGTCGAAGCAATACAAAACTGACGGAAACTGAAATCTGGCAACAGCCAATGAGAGTTTAGCTCAAACAGGGAGACAAAAAAAATGTACCTGAAGATTTGCATACTTGCACCTGGAGGAATAAACCTTGTATAAAGTGGCAACATGCATCGACATATGCAATTACAAATTCAAAACAATGTTATCTTTGTAATAATGTCACTTCAAAATACATTTGTAATGTCAATGTAACTTAGCTTCTGTACCATAGAGCAAGAAACAACAGAACATCTATTTTGTAGTTGTATTTACAGTGAACTGTGAAAATGTTTTTGAATGAAAAAATCGGGTAGAGTGTAATCCCTCGCGTTTATGTGTGTGACGCCCATCTTTGTCCCATCGCCCAGCATCTCGATGGTCCTATGTTCCCCAGTTCTACATATGTGCTCTCCCACGGTCCTATGTTCCCAAGGTCCTATGTTACCAGGGTCCTATGTTTAACCCTAACCCTCTGGGTAAACATCTACACACAACCAACCTAACCATATTAAGCCAATACAGAGCTGGGGAACATCTTTTTCAGGTCCCCATTATGTGCTATATAGAGCTGGAGAAGATAGGATCCTGGGAACATAGGACCTTGGGAACATAGGACCCTGGGAACATAGGACCCTTTGTCATGTTCCCATTATGTGCCATATAAATCTGGGGAACATAGGACCCTGGGAACATAGGACCCTTTGTCATGTTCCCATTATGTGCCATATAAATCTGGGGAACATAGGACCCTGGGAACATAGGAATGACTCCTCGATGGGAAGTCAAGCATTTACTCAAGACCAGTTGCTGAGTCTGAACTGCCCTTACCAGAGTCTGGTAGTGTGACCTAAGCTTTAGATAATCTCTGTTCCATTGTAGTCAAGTCATATAATTCATCCTAGGTTCTTTCAACGGGAACGAAACAATATGATCAGAAACTTGAGATCTTTGGACATGCGACGATTACAAAAGCACGTGAACACATGCGGAACATCAATTTCACATGTGACTTTAAGTTCTCACATGTGAAAACAGTGGAAATGCAAATGTGATATCAGCAGTTCGCCGCACATGCAAAATTGTCATCTCGAGTGGATATTTTCTTTTCACATGTGAAACGTCCAAAAACCATATGTGCGTGTGTATTTTTTTTTGTAAAGGAAATTGTGGCGTGCATATTCTCCCTGCGCTATCCTAGCAGATGCGAGCGCACATCAGTCCATATGAATGTAACACAAACAGCCTTTCCTCCGGCCCTGTCCTCCTGCCTAAAAGCCTTTTTGACATAAATTAGCATGTCGTCCTTAAAAGGTAGATGGGTCCAATTTTCCTCTGAAAGGTCTGTCTGTAATAGGTACCCCTTCACAAATTCCAAGCTGCTGTTACCTTGAATAAAGACCCATGTACTCTCTCTCTCTCTCTCTCCCTTTCTCTGTCTTTCTCTACACCTTCCTCTCTCCCCCTCTCTCACTCTCTCTATCCCTCTCCTTACCTTACCGAGTGTCAGAAACCGCCGG